>NW_028320920.1:0-62500 GCF_062004578.1 Staurois parvus | reverse complement strand
TTGGTCATTCTGGTCCTGCACTGTGTGTGGTGGAGACAGGTGAGACATCAGCAACACTCCCCCCCCACCCCCAGCACATCATGCCTGCCAACCACCCTCATGTAGGCGGGAATTTCCCAATTTTTCATCCGAGGAAGTTCTTATCCAACCTGAAGGATGCTTCTTCCACATGAGATCGGTTGGGTTGGGTTGGGTTTGGTCAGATAGGTGGAGGAGATTAAAGTTGACGTAACTCCCAACTGGCTCGTGTTCACTATCAACAATTGCCAATTTTTACATAAAATAATGTTTTCACAGGATTCTTTTAGTCTTTTCTCCTGTCTCGGTGTTGCTGATCTCCTCCAGAGCCTTCTGGCCACCTCCTCACTACAGGCACTCCCTCCAGTGTCGGCTCTGGACAATGGTGGACCATGGTGGACCATGGTGGACCATGGTGGATCATGGTGGACAATGGTGGACCATGGTGGACCATGGTGGACAATGGTGGACCATGATGGACAATGGTGGACCATGATGGACAATGGTGGACAATGGTGGACCATGGTGGACACTAGTGGACCATGGTGGACAATGGTGGACAATGGTGGACAATGATGGACAATGGTGGACCATGATGGACCATAGTGGACCATGATGGACCATGGTGGACTATGGTGGATAATGGTGGACCATGATGGACAATGGTGGATAATGGTGGACCATGATGGACAATGATGGACCATGGTGGACAATTGTGGACAATGGTGGACCATGGTGGACCATGGTGGACCATGGTGGACAATGGTGGACAATGGTGGACCATGGTGGACAATCGTGGACCATGGTGGACCATGGTGGACAATGGTGGACTATGGTGGACCATAATGGACAATGGTGGATAATGGTGGACCATGATGGACAATGGTGGATAATGGTGGACCATGATGGACAATGATGGACCATGGTGGACATTGGTGGACTATGGTGGAGAATGGCGGACTATGGTGGACAATGGTGGACCATGATGGACAATGGCGGACTATGGTGGACAATGGTGGACCATGGTGGACAATGGTGGACAATGGCAGACTATGGTGGACAATGGTGGACCATGGTGGACAATGGCGGACTATGGTGGACAATGGTGGACCATGGTGGACAATAGCGGACTATGGTGGACAATGGTGGACTATGGTGGACCATGATGGACAATGGTGGACTATGGTGGACAATGATGGACAATGGCAGACTATGGTGGACAATGGTGGACCATGGTGGACAATGATGGACAATGGCAGACTATGGTGGACAATGATGGACAATGGCAGACTATGGTGGACAATGGCAGACTATGGTGGACAATGGTGGACCATGGTGGACAATGGCAGACTATGGTGGACAATGGTGGACCATGGTGGACAATGGCGGACTATGGTGGACAATGGTGGACCATGGTGGACAATAGCGGACTATGGTGGACAATGGTGGACTATGGTGGACCATGATGGACAATGGTGGACTATGGTGGACAATGATGGACAATGGCAGACTATGGTGGATCATGCCTGTGCAGCTTGTATGGACTTGTAGTCTACTTCTAGGGCGCATGTGACAAGGTGACAACACCGGAGCACAGTCGGGGGAAAAGGGACAGAGCGTTGTCACTAGGAACCCGCGTCGTTTGGTCTGCACTGGACATGTGCGGAACAAAAAAAATTGTCTCCTTTATTTAGATCATTTTGTTTCGTTAAATACGTTCAGTTTGCTTTCAGAACTCATTTTGTTCCGTTTTCTAATTAAATTCGATCTAAACTTTGACTGAACTGGGAAAATTCGAATCGGCATTTGAATTCGAACTTATTCTCTTTTCTTTCATTCTATTTATTGGGTTTTTTTTCTATTCTGTTCTCATCTATTTGAATTTATTCTATTCGAAATTTGAATTTCGGAAAATGACGATCATATTCTATTTAGTTTTGTTTTATTTTATTGGGTTTTTTTCTATTCTGTTCTCTTATTTTCTATTCTAATCTATTAGAATTTCAGAAGACGAACATGTTATATTTTATTTCATTCTATTTTATTGTTTTTTTATATAATAATAATAATAAGAAGAAGAATAATATTAGTGATGATAATAAATAATAAATAAGAATAATAATAAGAATAATAATAGTAGTAATAAAAAAAAATAATAGTATTATTATCACTAATATTTTAATTATTATTATCATCATCACTATTATAATTTTTTTGTAATTATTGCTTTTATGATTCCTAATAATAGTAGCAATGAATAATAATAATAATAATAATGTTGTGTGTTGCAGGCTCGGTGATGCGGCAGTCAGCGCTGAGAGTTGGATTTGCGCTCCTCGCGCCGCGTTCTCTTTGTTGCCTCCATATTGCATTTCTCTTCTCTGCTGTTTTCTATGTTGGACAGTTGGGTGATTTGCACCCCGGGGGGGGGGGGACGCGGTAATTGTTGTCTGCAGCCTTTGTGCCATATCACCCATTGCACCCCCGGGGACACGTCAGGGGACACGTCAGGGGAGAGGTCAGGCTGGTGACGGGAAGGCTGTAATGTGTGACGCGGCGAGGAGGAGAGCGGGAAATCCTCCGGTGGGGACAAAACTCCTCCGACTTTGTAGAGATTTTCTCTTACCTTTGGTGTCACCGGGACAGGAAGTGCAGATAAATCTCCCCGATGGAAAGACTGACGGGGGGGGGGGGTCTAACCCTTTCCCACTCCCACCAAAGCAAGATTGGTTTGGGCTTTGGGCGGACTTTATCTGGGGGGGGTCAGTACGCAGGGGGGGGTCAGTATGCGGGGGGGTCAGTACGCAGGGGGGGTCAGTACGCAGGGGGGTGGGGTCAGTACGCGGGGGGTCAGTACACGGGGGGTCAGTACGCGGGGGGGCAGTACGGGGTCTAGATATAAATATCCGGCAGATCTGCATTCATTCTGTGTAAATCGGGCAAAAAGGAGGAATTTCTCTTCTGTAACAATCGATGTTCCATTTAGGAGCGCAGGGAACCGCTGACTCCTCCCCCGCAGCACATCGATGCCCCCACCGCTGGCGTCCTTTCAGGGGGTCACCCTGCTGTCAGAGAGGTGGGCGGGCCAGGCTCTGAGTGATCAGTCCGTTACAGCCAATGGCAGTGGGTGCCCCTCCCGGGCCTCAGCGGCAGCAAATCAGACACAAGACCCGTCCATAGAAAAGAAAACTTTATTCATAAAATGACATTTCCATCGGGTACAAAAGTCTAATTTCCTGAGATATATATACAGCCCCCCCATATATTACAGGACCACCGCCAGACGGGGGCGCCGCCCACCACAGGCAACGCTTCATGCACATTCGCCGTATGAAGTCCACTGTCCTCGCAAAAATCAAACGCCCATCGCCCTTCCTGACACCGCCACAGAGCCTGATTGGCTGACGGATGACATCTCATTCTGTTATTTCATAGATTTTCTTGTTAAAAAAATTAAATCGGCGATCTGACGCTTCGTCTCCACGCAACGCCGGCGCCGGGCAAGAACAGAATATGCTGGAATTTATTTTTTTTTCGTTTTGGGTGGAGTAGGGAAGGGCGGGACCCTCTGCCCGTGTCCCCGCCCATATGGAGGAAAATTATATTTGAAATGCTACAATTTTGGCCGTATTCAATATATTTCAAAATATATTTCGATAAATAAATATATATACTGCGTGCTGAAATGCATTTTTATTACAAAATATATGAAAAATATTTTTAAAAATACATTTCAAGTATACTGCATGTCATTTACATAGTATATATTAAAGTGTATGTTTGTATGTATATATATATATATATATACACACACACTGCGTGTTGAAATGTGTTTTTATTACAAAAAATATATGAAAAATATTTTTAAAAATACATTGCAAATATACTGTACGTCTTTAAAAATACAAATCTACATTTTTGGAATGAATTTATAAATATATGTAAAAATATATGTTAAAATTCCTTTTTTATATGTTAAAACAAATCTGAAGAATATATTTTAAAAAAATTATATATATATATATATATATATATATATATATATATATATATATATATATATATAAATGTACACAAAATATTTTTTTTTAAATATATCCTCCAAATTTTTTTTAACATATAAAAAAGTCATTTTAACCTATTTTTACATATATTTGTAAATGCCATTCCAAAAATGTAGATTAAAACCCTGCCATCCATCTATTATAATCATTATTTATTACAGGTACTTATATAATGCTGTGTATTTGTTGTCTATCTCTATATACTGTGTGTTGAAATGCATTTTTATTACAAAATATATCAAAAATATTTAAAAAAATAGATTTTAAATATACTGTATGTCTTTAAAAATATAAATTTAAATTTTTGGAATGAATTTACAAATATATGTAAAAATATATGTTAAAACGACTTTTTTATAAGGTAGAAAAAATCTGCCGAATATATTTTAAAAAATATATTTCTAAAAATATTTTTTATATATATTTTGTAATATATAAACAAACGCATTTCAACATGCAGTATATATATATATATATATATATATATATATATATATATTTATAGATATACACATACATACATACATACAAAATATTTTTTTTTAAATATATTCTCCAAATTTTTTTTAACATATAAAAAATTTATTTTAACATATAAAAAATTTATTTTTACATATATTTGTAAATGCATTCCAAAAATGTAGATTTTAGTAGTTATATAGTGCTGTCTATTTGTCTATGTTAAAAAAAAATCTGAAGAACATATTAAAAAAAATATATATTTTTTAAAAAATATTTTTCAGATATTTTGTATTTAAAAAAAAAGTATTTCAACATTATATATATATATATATATACTGCATGTTGAAATGTGTTTTTTTATATATTACAAAATATATGAAAAATATTTGTAAAAATATAATTATTTAAATATATTCTTGATATTTTTTTTAACTAAAAAAAAAAGTCATTTTAACATATATTTTTACATCTATTTGCAAATTCATTCCAAAAATGTAGATTTGTATTTTTGAAGACATACAGTATATTTGAAATGTATTTTTTAAAATATTTTTCATATATTTTGTAATAAAACTGCATTTCAACATGCAGTGTATACATATATATATATATTGAAATATATTGAATAGGGCCAAAATTGTAGCATTTCAAATATATTTTTCTTCCGTGTGGCCGTTGGGGAGATTCACCCTCTCCATTTGTTCTGGCCGCCATCGTCACAGAGATGGGAAACCCCAAAATGTTACAGTTTTCACTGTAACAGGAACAGTTGGGAAATCTTCCAATGGGGAAGAAGAAGGGAATTTCCTTGGCCTTGAGATTAATTTCATACCACTTCCTGTTGTGTCAATGGGACAGGAAGTGAAGGGAAAACTCCCCAATGGGGACACAGAGATAAAAAAAGAGAGACAAGAAAACTGAGGGGTTCCAATCATACTGTAGACTATTATTTACTGCTTTTGTCTTCTGCCTGGTTCTCTTCTATCGAGATTTTATATTTTATTTTATTTTGTAATTTTGTGAAAAGGAAAATTGAAAATCTGAATAAAGATAATTAAAAAAAAAAAAAAAGTTCTTACAGATACACTGAGCCCCCTTCCCCCTCATGAGCATTTTAATAAAATGGTTCAGTAAAACTTTTCCATTTTTATTACACATCTTACTTTGGTCTCAGTGATGTCATCACTGGGCCTCTGTGCTTCTCTATGCAATGCAGGCAGATCGTGGCTGGTGGGAGGGGCCGGCAGGGGGCTGTACATAGCTTCCTGAAAACATCCCAGGACTCCTCTCAAGAGCCCTTAGTCTCAAGCAGGAGGAGGGGTTATGCAAATATCATAATGCCTTGATGGGTGGGTGTCAGTCTAGAAGAGTGGGCGTTCCTAGACAGGCTGTATTTGCATAGGTAACGCCCACCTATAATGCTACAGTACAAGGGCCAACCAAAACAACCCATACAACTGATATCCAGTCGGGTAGGTATAGCAGTCGGCCAATCGGATTGTACCACATCCGGCCAACTTGGCAGGTCCAATCCAATACTCAGCTCCTCCAGGGCAAGATTTACAGAACAAGAAAATTAAATAATGGAACGTTCCTTTAAGGAGACCGCCCACTTCAAAGAGACCACCCACTCATTACATATAGGCGGTCACGGCATCCAATCAATTGAGTGCCCCCCCCCCCCACTCATGAGATATTGGCCTCCATTGTATACAAGCAGCATGAACGGCAACTAACTGGACTCAGCAGGAGCATAGTCAAATTGGAAAAAAGGGTGGAGCTACGTAGTCTAGCGGCCAATCAGATTTCCGGTTCCTGGGTAATGAAGGGTGAAACCTGACGGGTTTTCTCTATATTACTTTGCTCCAATCGGTTCAAATAAATATGGAAAGGAAAAAAAAAAGTAATACGCCATCACACAATGTATTGTGGCTCCAGGGCCCTTGGGGCCCCGGAATATCATCTAACGAAGCACCAAATTCTAACTCAGGTGCCCGTGGCCAGCAAGTCCATACTTAGCAACCCTATGGTCCCAGGACACTATTAACCCCACCCACAGTCTGCATTTCCAGGTGGGCATGCCAAAATTACACCAACTTTATAGGATGGTACCACTCAGACCACACCTCTAAATATCTGAGGACCAACCATCAGGCCTACTTTATGGTTGGTCCCACCCAGACCCCCTCTGGTTAAAATGTGGAACCACTCATTCATTGCAAGTAACGCCTTTTTTGAGTTATTACATACGTGGAGTAACTGAGGTTGATGCTGTAATCCCGTGACATGGCCCAGGACACAAGATAGGCAGGATGGAGGACCAAGATGCTGGACTGTTCCAACATATCGGGGACAGTTGGCATGTATGTAAGGAATACCAGAAAAGAGGTCCACTAAAATTTGCCAGTCATTAATAAATCCAGAAATAGTCAATACAGAAAGTACGGGCGATGCATACTGCATGTAGAGACACCAAGTGCTGACGGGCACCACAGAAATGATACTTTACAATCCATCTGTGAAGGTTCTCCTTTATCCATGGTAGGTTGGAGAGGTTTTTTGCTTGTCCAAGCCACCAAAAGAAGTGAAGAAGTTCCTTGGAGAAGCTATGAAACATCTTCAACGTTACAGAACAAATCCAGTAGAATGCAACCAACTTCTACTACTGGATATTTCACAATCCATAAACGTTCTTCATTCAGGTCACGATATGTTGGAGACATTTTGTAGCTTGTACAAGCCACTGAAGAAGTGGTCTGGAGAAGTTACAAACCATCTTCAACATCACAGAACAAGTCCAGTAGAATGTGACCAACTAGTACTACTGAATATTTTACAACCCATCCATGAAGGTTCTCCTTAAATTCAGGTCATGATATCTTGGGAACGTTTCATAGCTTGTCCAAGCTGCTGAAGAAGTGAAGAAGTGGCCTGAAGAAGCTACAAAACGTCTCCAGCACCACAGAGCAAGTCTAGTAGAATATGACTTTCTATTACTGGATATATTTTACAATCCAACCCTGAAGGTTCTGGAGATGTTTCGTAGCTTGTCCAAAATACTGAAGTGAAGAAAAATAGTGACTTATAAAGGTTCTCCTTTATCCATGGTAGGTTGGAGAGGTTTTTTGCTTGTCCAAGCCACCAAAAGAAGTGAAGAAGTTCCTTGGAGAAGCTATGAAACATCTTCAACGTTACAGAACAAATCCAGTAGAATGCAACCAACTTCTACTACTGGATATTTCACAACCCATCCATAAAAGTTCTCCTTCATTCAGGTCACGATATGTTGGAGAAATTTTGTAGCTTGTTCAAGCCACTGAAGAAGAAGTGGCTTGCAGAAGCTACGAAACATCTTCAACATCACAGAACAAGTCCAGTAGAATGTGACCAACTAGTACTACTAAATATTTCACAACCCATCCATGAAGGTTCTCCTTTTATTCAGGTCATGGTATCTTGGGAACGTTTCATAGCTTGTCCAAGCTGCTGAAGAAGTGAAGAAGTGGCCTGAAGAAGCTACAAAACGTCTCCAGCACCACAGAGCAAGTCTAGTAGAATATAACTTTCTATTACTGGATATATTTTACAATCCATCCCTGAAGGTTCTAGAGATGTTTCGAAACTTGTCCAAGCAGAAAAAATCAAGCAGAATGCGACCAACTACTCCTACCGGATAATTTACAATCCATCCATGAAGGTCCTCCTATTTTCAGGTCATGGTATGTTGAAGACATTTGGTAGCTTGTCCAAAATACTGAAGAAGTGAAGAAAAATAAGTGGCTTGGAGAAGCTATAAAACATCTTCAAAATTACAGAAAAAGTCCAGCAGAATGTGACCAACTACTACTACTGGATATTTCACAATCCATCCATCTCCTTTTTTCAGGTCACAGTATGTTGGTGACTTTTCATGGCTTGTCCAAACCACTGGAATAGAAGAAGTGTCCTGGAGAAGCTAGGAAACATCTTCAACATTACAGAACAAGTCCGACAGAATTTGACCCACTACTACTACTGGATAATTCACAATCCACCCATGATGGTTCTCCTTTATTCAGGTCAAGTTATGTTGGAGACGTTTTGTAGCTTGCCCAAGCCACTGAAGTGAAGAAGTGACTTGAGGAAGCTACGAAACATCAACATTACACAACAAGTCCAGAAGAATGTGACCTTCTAGCACTGCTGGATATTTCACAATCCATTCATGAAGGTTCTCCTTTTATTCAGGTCATGGTATGTTGGGGATGTTTCACAACTTGTCCAAGTCACAGAAGAAGTGAAAAAGAAGTGGTTTGGAGAAGCTATGAAACATCTCCAGTATTACAGAACAAGTCCAGTAAAATGTGACCAACTACTACTGGATATTTCACAACCCAGCCATAAAAGTTCTCCTTTTATTCAGGTCAAGGTATGTTGGAGACGTTTTGCAGTCACCTAGTCACTGAAGAAGACGCGGCCTCAAGAAGCTAGAAAACATCTTCAACATCACTGTCAGGCTCCGCCCAACGGGATCTCTAGTGGTCCACAGCACGGGATTTCCCAGGACGCGGAGTCTAAGTCCCAGTCTGCCTTTTCACCAGAGCCCCTGATGGTGGGGATGGACTTGGTGCAAGACTGGAACCAGGTCGCGCCCCTGGGCACCCCCGGCGATGGTAGAGGGGTCCCGCTGAGGGTATGTGCCCGGGATGAGCCTGCTGTGAAGGGGCTGACAGGTCCCGATCCGAGTGGGATGGATGGATGACTGCTAGGAGTGAGCGAGGTCATACTAGCCGGGTCGGTAACAGTGGGGACAGGTGCGGTACCAAGCAGCAGGCAAAGAGTAGTCAGGTCACACGCCGGGTTCAGTAACAGAGGGTCCAAAACAATAGTAACTATAGGCAGAGGAATGGTCAGGGACAAGCCGGGGTCAGAGCAGGAGAGGATCAGCATAAATCAGATCAGGCAGAGTTTGGCAACAAGGAAACGTACTAACAGGAACACAGGAACAGGAACAAGACCTTGCGGCAAAGAGGACATTGCCTGGCCGGTTTAAGTAGCGCGCCCTGCACCGTCATTGGTGCCAGGGCACGCGCGTGTGCGCGAGTGCGCATGCGTGGCCGCAATTGCCGCCGTGGACGCCCAGGTCCTACTGCCCGACTGCTGATGCGCCTAGGCGATCCGCGCATGCGTGAATTCACGCACCGCGGCGAAGACCGGGATCCCTGACAATCACAGAACAAATCCAGCAGAATTTGACCCACTACTACTGGATAATTAACAATCCATCCATGAAGGTCCTCCTATTTTCAGCTCATGGTATGTTGAAGACATTTGGTAGCTTGTCCAAAATACCGAAGAAGTGAAGAAAAAGAAGTTGCTTGGAGAAGCTATAAAACATCTTCAAAATTACAGAAAAAATCCAGCAGAATGTGACCAACTAGTATTACTGGATACTTCACAACCCATCCATGAAGGTTCTCCTTTATTCAGGTCATGGTATCTTGGGAACGTTTCATAGCTTGTCCAAGCTTCTGAAGAAGTGGCCTGAAGAGGCTACAAAACATCTCCAGCATCACAGAACAAGTCTAGTAGAATATGACTTTCTATTACTGGATATATTTTACAACCCATCCCTGAAGGTTCTGGAGATATTTCGAAGCTTGTCCAAGCCACTGAAGAAGTGGTCTGGAAACGTTATAAAACATTCTCCTATTTTCAGGCCATGGTATGCTGGAGACATTTCGCAGCTTGTCTAAGCCACTGAATAAGTGAAGAAGAAGAAAAAGAAGCTTGTTCAAGTCACTGAAGAAGAAGTGCTCTGGAGAAGTTATGAAACATTTTTAACATTACAAAACAAGTCCAGCAGAATGTGACCAATTACTACTACTGGATATTTCACAATCCATCCATGAAGATTCTCCTATTTTCAGGGTAAGGTATGTTGGAGACATTTCGTATTTTGTCCAATCCATTGAAGAAGTGAAGAAGAAGAAGTGGCTTTGGGAAGCTACAAAACATTTTCGACATTACAAAACAAGTCCAGTCAAATGTGACCATCTAGTACTACTGGATATTTCACAACCCATCCATAAAGGTTCTCCTTTTATTCAGGTCAAGGTATGTTGGAGACGTTTTGCAGCTTGTCTAAGTCACTGAAGAAGAAGAAGTGGCTTGGAGAAGCTACAAAACATCTTCAGCATTACAGAACAAGTCCAACAGAATGTAACCCACTACTACTACTGGATATTTCACAACCCAGCCATAAAAGTTATTTTATTCAGGTCAAGGTATGTTGGAGACGTTTTGTAGCTTGCCCAAGCCACTGAAGTGAAGAAGTGACTTGAGGAAGCTACGAAACATCAACATTAAACAACAAGTCCAGAAGAATGTGACCTTCTAGCACTGCTGGATATTTCACAATCCATTCATGAAGGTTCTCCTTTTATTCAGGTCATGGTATGTTGGGGATGTTTCACAACTTGTCCAAGTCACAGAAGAAGTGAAAAAGAAGTGGTTTGGAGAAGCTATGAAACATCTCCAGTATTACAGAACAAGTCCAGTAAAATGTGACCAACTACTACTGGATATTTCACAACCCAGCCATAAAAGTTCTCCTTTTATTCAGGTCAAGGTATGTTGGAGACGTTTTGCAGCTTGTCTAAGTCACTGAAGAAGAAGAAGTGGCTTGGAGTGGCTACAAAACATCTTCAGCATTACAGAACAAGTCCAACAGAATGTAACCCACTACTACTACTGGATATTTCACAACCCAGCCGTAAAAGTTATTTTATTCAGGTCAAGGTATGTTGGAGATGTTTTTCAGCTTGTCCAAGCCTCTTCATGCCACTTCTTCAGCAGCTTGGACAAGCTATGAAACGTTCCCAAGATACCATGACCTGAATAAAGGAGAACCTGAATGGATGGATTGTTAATTATCCAGTAGTAGTGGGTCACATTCTGTTGGACTTGTTCTGTGATGTTGAAGATGTTTTCTAGCTTCTTCAGGCCGCGTTTTCTTCTTCAGTGACTTGGACAAGCTGCAAAACGTCTCCAACATACCTTGACCTGAATAAAAGGAGAACTTTTATGGCTGGGTTGTGAAGTATCCAGTAGTAGTAGTGGGTCACATTCTGTTGGACTTGTTCTGTAATGCTGAAGATGTTTTGTAGCTTCTCCAAGCCACTTCTTCTTCGTCAGTGACTTAGACAAGCTGCAAAAAGCCTCCAACATACCTTGACCTGAATAAAAGGAGAACCTTTATGTATGGGTTGTGAAAGAAGAAGTAAAAGAAGTGGCCTGGAGAAGCTTTAAAACATCTTCAAAATTACAGAACAAGTCCAGTAGAATGTGACCAACTAGTACTACTGGATATTTCACAACCCATCCATGAAGGTTCTTCTTTTATTCAGGTCATGGTATCTTGGGAATGTTTCATAGCTTGTCCAAGCTGCTGAAAAAGTGGCCTGAAGAGGCTACAAAACATCTCCAGCATCACAGAACATGTCTAGTAGAATATGACTTTCTATTACTGGATATATTTTACAATCCATCCCTGAAGGTTCTGGAGATGTTTCGAAGCTTGTCCAAGCCACTGAAGAAGTGGTCTGGAAACGTTATAAAACATTCTCCTATTTTCAGGCCATGGTATGTTGGAGACATTTCGTAGCTTGTCTAAGCCACTGAATAAGTTAAGAAGAAGCTATAAAACATCTTCAACATTACAGAACAAATCCAGTAGAATGCAACCAACTTCTACTACTGGATATTTCACAATCCATCCATAAATGTTCTCCTTCATTCAGGTCATGATATGTTGGAGACGTTTTGTAGCTTGTATAAGCCACTGAAGAAGTGGCTTGGAGAAGCTACAAATCATCTTCAACATCACAGAGCAAGTCTAGTAGAATATGATTTTCTGTTACTGAATATATTTTACAATCCATCCCTGAAGGTTCTGGAGTTGTTTCGAAGCTTGTCCAAGCAGAAAAAGTCAAGCAGAATGTGACCAACTACTTCTACCGCATAATTTACAATCCATCCATGAAGGTCCTCCTATTTTCAGGTCATGGTATGGTAAAGACATTTTGTAGCTTGTCCAAAATACTGAGTGAAGAAAAAGAAGTGGCCTGGAGAAGCTTTAAAACATCTTCAAAATTACAGAAAATGTCCGGCAGAATGTGACCAACTACTACTACTGGATATCTCACAATCCATTCATAAAGATTCTCCTTTATTCAGGTCACAGTATGTTGGAGACTTTTCGTAGCTTGTCCAAGCCACTAAAGGAGTGAAGAAGAAGTGGCCTGGAGATGCTACAAAACGTCAACATTACAGATCAAGTCCGGCAGAACTTGACCCAGTACTACTACTGCTGGATATTTTACAATCCAGTTCCTCAGACTCCTCTTCTTGGAAGATCAGCTCAAGGAACTGACCACCAGACCACCTACATGGTTAGGGTTAGGTTGGCGTCAGTACTGGCCTGCTTCAAGTGGTCTTCACACTAACGCGCTGTGGTAAAATGCAGTAATAAATGCACATAATCACATGCTACTGCAACAAAATAGAACACGCGGCTCTTTGTAACGTGTTGCAGCACCAATTATTTAAGATGAGAAGCCAACACACAGGTAAGGTAGCTTACAACCCAACTGTGCCACAGTGCCCAACAAGGTTTCTTTTCGGCCCTTGCCGTGCATTGGCAGTCCATTTAACTAAGGGAAGAATGTCCCTTACATTGGTGGTCAGTGGGAAGAATGTCCCTTACATTGGGGGTCAGTGGGAAGAATGTCCCTTACATTGGGGGTCAGTGGGAAGAATGTCCCTTACATTGGTGGTCAGTGGGAAGAATGTCCCTTACATTGGTGGTCAGTGGGAAGAATGTCCCTTACATTGGGGGTCAGTGGGAAGAATGTCCCTTACATTGGTGGTCAGTGGGAAGAATGTCCCTTACATTGGGGGTCAGTGGGAAGAATGTCCCTTACATTGGTGATCAGTGGGAAGAATGTCCCTTACATTGGGGGTCAGTGAGAAGAATGTCCCTTACATTGCTGATCAGTGGGAAGAATGTCCCTTACATTGGGGGTCAGTGGGAAGAATGTCCCTTACATTGGGGGTCAGTGGGAAGAATGTCCCTTACATTGGGGGTCAGTGGGAAGAACGTCCCTTACATTGGGGGTCAGTGGGAAGAACGTCCCTTACATTGGAGGTCAGTGGGAAGAACGTCCCTTACATTGGGGGTCAGTGAGAAGAAGGTCCCTTACATTGGGGGGTCAGTGGGAAGAATGTCCCTTACATTGGGGGTCAGTGGGAAGAATGCCCCTTACATTGGGGGGGTCAGTGAGAAGAATGTCCCATACATTGGGGGTCAGTGAGAAGAATGCCACTTACATTGGAGGTCAGTGGGAAGAATGCCCCTTACATTGGAGGTCAGTGGGAAGAATGTCCCTTACATTGGGGGTCAGTGGGAAGATTGTCCCTTACATTGGGGGTCAGTGGGAAGAATGTCCCTTACATTGGGGGGTCAGTGGGAAGAATGTCCCTTACATTGGGGGTCAGTGGGAAGAATGTCCCTTACATTGGGGGTCAGTGGGAAGAATGTCCCTTACATTGGGGGTCAGTGGGAAGAATGTCCCTTACATTGGGGGTCAGTGGGAAGAATGTCCCTTACATTGGGGGTCAGTGGGAGGAATGTCCCTTACATTGGGGGTCAGTGGGAAGAATGTCCCTTACATTGGGGGTCAGTGGGAAGAATGTCCCTTACATTGGGGGTCAGTGGGAAGAATGTCCCTTACATTGGTGGTCAGTGGGAAGAATGTCCCTTACATTGGTGATCAGTGGGAAGAATGTCCCTTACATTGCTGATCAGTGGGAAGAATGTCCCTTACATTGGGGGTCAGTGGGAAGAATGTCCCTTACATTGGGGGTCAGTGGGAAGAATGTCCCTTACATTGGGGGTCAGTGGGAAGAACGTCCCTTACATTGGGGGTCAGTGGGAAGAATGTCCCTTACATTGGGGGTCAGTGGGAAGAACATCCCTTACATTGGAGGTCAGTGGGAAGAAGGTCCCTTACATTGGGGGTCAGTGGGAAGAAGGTCCCTTACATTGGGGGTCAGTGGGAAGAAGGTCCCTTACATTGGGGGGTCAGTGGGAAGAATGTCCCTTACATTGGGGGTCAGTGGGAAGAATGTCCCTTACATTGGGGGGGTCAGTGAGAGGAATGCCACTTACATTGGAGGTCAGTGGGAAGAATGTCCCTTACATTGGGGGTCAGTGGGAAGAATGTCCCTTACATTGGGGGTCAGTGGGAAGAATGTCCCTTACATTGGGGGTCAGTTGGAAGAATGCTCCTTACATTGGGGGTCAGTGGGAAGAAAGTCCCTTACATTGGGGGGTCAGTGGGAAGAATGCTCCTTACATTGGGGGGTCAGTGGGAAGAATGTCCCTTACATTGGGGGGTCAGTGGGAAGAATGCTCCTTACATTGGGGGGTCAGTGGGAAGAATGTCCCTTACATTGGGGGTCGGTGGGAAGAATGTCCCTTACATTGGAGGTCAGTGGGAAGAACGTCCCTTACATTGGGGGGTCAGTGGGAAGAAGGTCCCTTACATTGGGGGTCAGTGGGAAGAACGTCCCTTACATTGGAGGTCAGTGGGAAGAATGTCCCTTACATTGGGGGTCAGTGGGAAGAACGTCCCTTACATTGGAGGTCAGTGGGAAGAACGTCCCTTACATTGGGGGGTCAGTGGGAAGAAGGTCCCTTACATTGGGGGGTCAGTGGGAAGAATGTCCCTTACATTGGGGGGTCAGTGGGAAGAATGTCCCTTACATTGGGGGGGGGTCAGTGGGAAGAATGTCCCTTACATTGGGGGTCAGTGGGAAGAATGTCCCTTACATTGGGGGTCAGTGGGAAGAATGTCCCTTACATTGGTGGTCAGTGGGAAGAATGTCCCTTACATTGGAGGTCAGTGGGAAGAATGTCCCTTACATTGGGGGTCAGTGGGAAGAATGTCCCTTACATTGGAGGTCAGTGGGAAGACTGTCCCTTACATTGGGGGTCAGTGGGAAGAATGTCCCTTACATTGGGGGTCAGTAGGAAGAATGTCCCTTACATTGGAGGTCAGTGGGAAGACTGTCCCTTACATTGGGGGTCAGTGGGAAGAATATCCCTTACATTGGGGGTCAGTGGGAAGAATGTCCCTTACATTGGAGGTCAGTGGGAAGACTGTCCCTTACATTGGAGGTCAGTGGGAAGAATGTCCCTTACATTGGGGGATCAGTGGGAAGACTGTCCCTTACATTGGGGATCAGTGGGAAGAATGTCCCTTACATTGGGGGTCAGTGGGAAGAATTTCCCTTACATTGGGGGTCAGTGGGAAGAATGCCCCTTACATTGGTGGTCAGTGGGAAGAATGTCCCTTACATTGGGGGTCAGTGGGAAGAATGTCCCTTACATTGGGGGTCGGTGGGAAGAATGTCCCTTACATTGGGGGTCAGTGGGAAGAATGTCCCTTACATTGGGGGTCGGTGGGAAGAATGTCCCTTACATTGGGGGTCGGTGGGAAGAATGTTCCTTACATTGGTGGTCAGTGGGAAGAATGTCCCTTACATTGGTGGTCAGTGGGAAGAATGTCCCTTACATTGGTGGTCAGTGGGAAGAATGTCTCTTACATTGGGGGGTCAGTGGGAAGAATGTCCCTTACATTGGGGGTCAGTGGGAACAATGCTACCCTTACATTGGGGGTCAGTGGGAACAATGCTCCCCTTACAGTGGTGGTAAAAATGCCATCGTTACAGATAGCTAAAAAGATCACTGACGTCATGCCGCTGGTTTTGCCAATTGCATTGCACCCGGGACTCTGCAGGCACCAGATGGAAGGTGAATCGGCCTCAGTTTCAGAAACTCCTAGACATTTCAGGAGGAACTTCGGGGGGGTTTCATGGAACCCTGGTTGGGAATGGTTGCCGTAAACTGAATTTATTACTCCTTAAATATAACTCTACTCTTGGTGGCTAATCATTGTAGATGGCAAATAGCCCCGCCCCCATCGATATCTGATGATCTGCCGCCATATTGTATACGGTATAACTCATCACCAACCTGCGAGCTGCTGCCATATACTGAAACTTCCAATGTAGTGGCCATTTACTCACCATGCTCAGAAGCAGATGAAGGGCCCTTTAACTCATTTAACACAACTCCCTGTATTCCAGGAAGGATAAGTAATCCCTCCCTAATTCCTACCAGAGTACACCAGGTCCTGCGGGGTGCCCCAATCCCATATCCTTGGTTCCCTCCAGCAGTACACCTGTGTTATCAGAGTACTTTAGTTCTACTTGAAGGATCCAATACCCCCCTCCCCCATGTCCTTGGTTCCCTCCAGCAGTACACCTCTGTTATCTGAGTACTCTAGTTCCACTGGAGGGATCAAGGCCTCCCAGCATCCTCAGGCCTTGGATCCCTTCAGCTGTTCACCTGTGTTATCAGAGTACTCTAGTTCCACTTGAAAAATCCAATACCCCCCTCCCCCGTGTCATTTGTTCCCTCCAGCAGTACACCTGTGTTATTAGAGTACTCTAGCTCCACTGGAGGGGTCCAGGCCTCCCTGCATCCTCAGCCCTTGGATCCCTTCAGCTGATCACCTGTGTCACCGGAGTACTCTACTTTCAGTGGAGGGATCTAATACCCCTCTTAATCCTCAGACCTTGGATCCCTTCAGCTGTTCACCTGTGTTACAAGAGTACTCTAGTTCCACTGGAGGAATCCAATGCCCCCCTGTGTCCATAAGCCTTGTGTCCCTTCAGCTGTTCACCTGTGTTACCAGAGTACTCTAGTTCCACTGGAGGGATCCAATGCCCCCATGTGTCCTCGGATTTTGGATCTCTCAGCTGTTCACCTGTGTTGACAGAGTATTCTAGTTCCACTAGAGGGATCCAATGCAATGCCCCATGTGTCCTCGGATCTTGGATCCCTTCAGCTGTTCACCTGTGTTGCCAGAGTACTCTAGTTCTACTGGATGGATCCAATGCACCCCCCCCCCCGTGTCCATAAGCCTTGGGTATCTTTAGCTGTTCACCTGTGTTGCCAGAGTACTCTAGTTCCACTGCAGGGATCCAATGCCCCTTTTAATCCTCAGCCCTTGGATCCCTTCAGCTGTTCACCTGTGTTACAAGAGTACTCTAGTTCCACTGCAGGGATCCCAGGCTTCCCTGCATTCTCATGCCTTGGGTTCCTTCAGCTGTTCACCTGTGTTACCAGACTACTCTAGTTCCACTGGAGGGATCCAATGCCCCCATGTGTCCTCGGATCTTGGATCCCTTCAGCTGTTCACCTGTGTTGCCAGAGTACTCTAGTTCAGCGGTTCTCAACCTGGGGGTCGGGGCCCCTTTGGGGGTCGAACGACCATTTCCCAGGGGTCGCCTAAGACCATCGGAAAACACATATTTCCGATGGTCTTAGGAACCCAGACACCGCTCCTGTCTCCGGCGATGTGTGGGCGGGATGATATGCTGCCCCTGTCACCGCCTCCTCGCCGCTGATTGGCCACCGGAACTGTAGCTCAGGAGAGGCACACAGGCGGCCAATCACCGGCGAGAAGGTGGAGCTTGGAGAGGAGGAGCCGAGCGGCAGCGCGCGGAGATCGAAGAAGATCGAGGGAGCTGCAGGAACGAGTGAAGAGAGAGGCCAGAGAAGGAAGACAGCTGACAGGTAAGTGCAAATTTTGCTGCTGCAGCCAGGAATGCAGATTGTAGATGGGGGAGGGAGAGAGCGAGCCCAGGCTGGAGCAGGAGTCAGCAAGGTAAGTATCATTGGTGTCAGTGGGAGGGATAGTGCCCCATGATTGGTGTCAGTGGGAGGGATAGTGCCCCATGATTGGTGTCACTAATACCAACGATGGGGCACTATTCCTCCCCCCACTGACACCAACGATGAGACACTATTCCTCCCCCCACTGACACCAACGATGAGACACTATTCCTCCCCCCACTGACACCAACGATGAGACACTATTCCTCCCCTCACTGACACCAACGATGGGGCACTATTCCTCCCCCCACTGACACCAACGATGGGGCACTATTCCTCCCCCAACTGACACCAACGATGGGGCACTATTCCTCCCCCCACTGACACCAACGATGGGGCACTATTCCTCCCCCCACTGAAACCAACAATGGGGCACTATTCCTCCCCCCACTGACACCAACGATGGGGCACTATTCCTCCCCCCACTGACACCAACGATGGGGCACTATTCCTCCCCCCACTGACACCAACGATGGGGCACTATTCCTCCGCCCACTGACACCAATGATGGGGCACTATTCCTCCCATTGACACCAATGATGGGGCACTATTCCTCCCACTGACACCAATGATGGGGCACTATTCCTCCCACTGATAGTAATGATGGGGCACTATTCCTCCCACTGACACCAATGACAGGGCACTATTCCTCCCACTGACGCCAATGATGGGACACTATTCCCTCCCACTGATACTAATGATAGGGCACTATTCCCCCCACTGACACCAATGATGGGACACTATTCCCTCCCACTGACACTAATGATGGGACACTATTCCTCCCACTGACACCAATGATGGGGCACTATTCCTCCCACTGACACCAATGATGGGACACTATTCCTCCCACTGACACCAATGATGGGGCACTATTCCTCCCACTGACACCAATGATGGGACACTATTCCTCCCACTGACACTAATGATGGGACACTATTCCTCCAACTGATAACAATGATGGGGCACTATTCCTCCCACTGACACCAATGATGGGGCACTATTCCTCCCACTGACACCAATGATGGGGCACTATTCCTCCCACTGACACCAATGATGGGGCACTATTCCTCCCACTGACACCAATGATGGGACACTATTCCTCCCACTGACACCAATGATGGGGTACTATTCCTCCCACTGACACCAATGATGGGGCACTATTCCTCCCACTGACACCAATGATGGGGCACTATTCCTCCCATTGATACCAATGATGGGGCACTATTCCCCCCGCTGATACCAATGATGGGGCACTATTCCCCCCACTGACACCAATGATGGGACACTATTCCTCCCACTGACACCAATGATGGGACACTATTCCTCCCACTGACACCAATGATGGGACACTATTCCTCCCACTGACACCAATGATGGGGCACTATTCCTCCCACTGATACCAATGATGGGGCACTATTCCCCCCACTGATACCAATGATGGGGCACTATTCCTCCCACTGACACCAATGATGGGGCACTATTCCTCCCACTGATACCAATGATGGGGCACTATTCCCCCCACTGACACCAATGATGGGGCGCTATTCCTCCCACTGACACCAATGATGGGACACTATTCCTTCCACTGACACCAATGATGGGACACTATTCCTCCCACTGACACCAATGATGGGACACTATTCCTCCCACTGACACCAATGATGGGGCGCTATTCCTCCCACTGACACCAATGATGGGACACTATTCCTTCCACTGACACCAATGATGGGACACTATTCCTCCCACTGACACCAATGATGGGACACTATTCCTTCCACTGACACCAATGATGGGACACTATTCCTCCCACTGACACCAATGATGGGGCACTATTCCTCCCACTGACACCAATGATGGGGCGCTATTCCTCCCACTGACACCAATGATGGGACACTATTCCTTCCACTGACACCAATGATGGGACACTATTCCTCCCACTGACACCAATGATGGGACACTATTCCTCCCACTGATGCCAATGATGGGGTACTATTCCTCCCACTGACACCAATGATGGAGCACTATTCCTCCCACTCATACCAATGATGGGGCACTATTCCTCCCACTGACACCAATGATGGGGCACTATTCCTCCCACTGACACCAATGATGGGGCACTATTCCTCCCACTGATACCAATGATGGGGCACTATTCCTCCCTTTGACACCAATGATGGGACACTATTCCTCCCACTCATACCAATGATGGGGCACTATTCCTCCCACTGACACCAATGATAGGACACTATTCCTCCCACTGACGCCAATGATGGGGTACTATTCCTCCCACTGACACCAATGATGGGGCACTATTCCTCCCACTGACACCAATGATGGGGCACTATTCCTCCCACTGACACCAATGATGGGGCACTATTCCTCCCACTGACACCAATGATGGGGTACTATTCCTCCCACTGACACCAATGATGGGGCACTATTCCTCCCACTGATACCAATGATGGGGCACTATTCCTCCCACTGACACCAATGATGGGGCACTATTCCTCCCACTGACACCAATGATGGGACACTATTCCTCCCACTGACACCAATGTTGGGGCACTATTCCTCCCACTGACGCCAATGATGGGACACTATTCCTCCCACTGACACCAATGATGGGACACTATTCCTCCCACTGACACCAATGATGGAGCACTATTCCTCCCACTGACACCAATGATGAGGTACTATTCCTCCCACTGACACCAATGTTGGGGCACTATTCCTCCCACTGACACCAATGATGGGACACTATTCCTCCCACTGACGGCAATGATTGGGCACTATTCCTCCCACTGACACCAATGATGGAGCACTATTCCTCCCACTGACACCAATGATGGGGCACTATTCCTCCCACTGACACCAATGATGGGGCACTATTCCTCCCACTGACACCAATGATGGAGCACTATTCCTCCCACTGACACCAATGATGGGACACTATTCCTCCCACTGACACCAATGATGGGGCACTATTCCTCCCACTGACACCAATGATGGGACACTATTCCTCCCACTGACACCAATGATGGGACACTATTCCTCCCACTGACACCAATGATGGGACACTATTCCTCCCACTGACACCAATGATGGGGCACTATTCCTCCCACTGACACCAATGATGGGACACTATTCCTCCCACTGACACCAATGATGGGACACTATTCCTCCCACTGACACCAATGATGGAGCACTACTCCTCCCACTGACACCAATGATGGAGCACTATTCCTCCCACTGACACCAATGATGGGACACTATTCCTCCCACTGACACCAATGATGGAGCACTACTCCTCCCACTGACACCAATGATGGAGCACTATTCCTCCCACTGACACCAATGATGGGACACTATTCCTCCCACTGACACCAATGATGGGACACTATTCCTCCCACTGACACCAATGATGGAGCACTACTCCTCCCACTGACACCAATGATGGAGCACTATTCCTCCCACTGACACCAATGTTGGGGCACTATTCCTCCCACTGACGCCAATGATGGGACACTATTCCTCCCACTGACACCAATGATGAGGCACTATTCCTCCCACTGACGGCAATGATTGGGCACTATTCCTCCCACTGACACCAATGATGGAGCACTATTCCTCCCACTGACACCAATGATGGGGCACTATTCCTCCCACTGACACCAATGATGGGACACTATTCCTCCCACTGACACCAATGATGGGGCACTATTCCTCCCACTGACACCAATGATTGGACACTATTCCTCCCACTGACACCAATGATGAGGCACTATTCCTCCCACTGACACCAATGATGGGACACTATTCCTCCCACTGACACCAATGATGGGGCACTATTCCTCCCACTGACACCAATGATTGGACACTATTCCTCCCACTGACACCAATGATGAGGCACTATTCCTCCCACTGACACCAATGATGGGACACTATTCCTCCCACTGACACCAATGATGGGGCACTATTCCTTCCCCCACTGATACCAATGATGGGGCACTATTCCCCCCACTGATACCAATGATGGAGCACTATTCCCCCCACTGACACCAATGATGGGGCACTATTCCTCCCACTTACACCAATGATGAGGCACTATTCCTCCCACTGACACCAATGATGGAGCACTATTCCTCCCACTGACACAAATGATGGGGCACTATTCCTCCCACTGACACCAATGATGGGACACTATTCCTCCCACTGACACCAATGATGGGGCACTATTCCTCCCACTGATACCAATGATGGGGCACTATTCCTCCCACTGACACCAATGATGGAGCACTATTCATCCCACTGACACCAATGATGGGACACTATTCCTCCCACTGACACCAATGATGGGACACTATTCCTCCCACTGACACCAATGATGGAGCACTATTCCTCCCACTGACGCCAATGATGAGGCACTATTCCTCCCACTGATGCCAATGATGAGGCACTACTCCTCCCACTGACACCAATGATGGGGCACTATTCCTCCCACTGACACCAATGATGGGGCACTATTCCTCCCACTGACACCAATGATGGGACACTATTCCTCCCACTGACGCCAATGATGAGGCACTATTCCTCCCACTGATACCAATGATGAGGCACTACTCCTCCCACTGACACCAATGATGGGGCACTATTCCTCCCACTGACACCAATGATGGGACACTATTCCTCCCACTGACACCAATGATGGGACACTATTCCTCCCACTGACACCAATGATGGGACACTATTCCTCCCACTGACACCAATGATAGGGCACTATTCCTCCCACTGACGCCAATGTTGGGGCACTATTCCTCCCACTGACGCCAATGATGGGACACTATTCCTCCCACTGACACCAATGATGGGACACTATTCCTCCCACTGACACCAATGATGGGACACTATTCCTCCCACTGACACCAATGATGGGGCACTATTCCTCCCACTGACACCAATGATGGGACACTATTCCTCCCACTGACACCAATGATGGGGCACTATTCCTCCCACTGACACCAATGATGGGGCACTATTCCTCCCACTGACACCAATGATGGGGCACTATTTCTCCCACTGACACCAATGATGGGGCACTATTCCTCCCACTGACACCAATGATGGGGCACTATTGCTCTCACTGACACCAATGATGGGGCACTATTCCTCCCACTGATACCAACGATGGGACACTATTCATCCCACTGACATCAGTGATGGGGCACTATTCCTCCCACTGACACCAATGATGGGGCACTATTGCTCTCACTGACACCAATGATGGGGCACTATTCCTCCCACTGACACCAATGATGGGGCACTATTGCTCTCACTGACATCAGTGATGGGGCACTATTCCTCTTACTGACACCAATGATGGGGCACTATTCCTCTTACTGACACCAATGATGGGGCACTATTCCTCCCACTGCAAAATTACAGTTATGAAGTAGCAACGAAAATAATTTTATGGTTGGGGGTCACCACAACATGAGGAACTGTATTAAGGGGTCACGGCATTAGAAAGGTTGAGAACCACTGCTCTAGTTCCACTGCAGGGATCCAATGCCCCTTTTAATCCTCAGGTTTTGGATCCCTTCAGCTGTTCACCTGTGTTACCAGAGTACTCTATTTCCACTGGAGGTTTCCAATGCCCCCCTGCATCCTCAAGTCTTGGGTCTCTTCAGCTGTTCACCTGTGTTACCAGAGTACTCTAGTTCCACTGGAGGGATCCAATGCCCCCATGTGTCCTCGGATTTTGGATCTCTCAGCTGTTCACCTGTGTTGACAGAGTATTCTAGTTCCACTAGAGGGATCCAATGCAATGCCCCATGTGTCCTCGGATCTTGGATCCCTTCAGCTGTTCACCTGTGTTGCCAGAGTACTCTAGTTCTACTGGATGGATCCAATGCACCCCCCCCCCCCCCCGTGTCCATAAGCCTTGGGTATCTTTAGCTGTTCACCTGTGTTGCCAGAGTACTCTAGTTCCACTGCAGGGATCCAATGCCCCTTTTAATCCTCAGGCTTTGGATCCCTTCAGCTGTTCACCTGTGTTACAAGAGTACTCTAGTTCCACTGGAGGAATCCAATGCCCCCCTGTGTCCATAAGCCTTGTGTCCCTTCAGCTGTTCACCTGTGTTACCAGAGTACTCTAGTTCCACTGGAGGAATCCAATGCCCCCATGTGTCCTCGGATCTTGGATCCCTTCAGCTGTTCACCTGTGTTACCAGAGTACTCTATTTCCACTGGAGGTTTCCAATGCCCCCCTGCATCCTCAAGTCTTGGGTCTCTTCAGCTGTTCACCTGTGTTACCAGAGTACTCTAGTTCCACTGGAGGGATCCAATGCACCCCTCCCCCATGTCCTCAAGCTTTGGGTCCCTTCAGCTGTTCACCTCTGTTACCAGAGTACTCTAGTTCCAGTGGAGGGATCCAGTGGCCCCCTGTGTCCTCAGGCCTGGGATCCTCCAGCTGTTCTCCTGCATTACCAGAGCCACCCTGGACTTCACAGCGAAGGATGTGGTCTATAAGGACAAGCACAAGCAGTTGTGTGTGTTCAGAACTGTTTTACGGATGTAGTGATTCCCAGATAGATTCTCTCTATTCTATACCATCACATTACCCTGACGGAGTCACAGAGACGATGCTGTGAAGGGTCCAGGTTTGTACAGCTTTATTCATCTGCATTATTCTGCAGTATATGCATGCTCTTTGCCATTCTGACCCCCTTTTGCAATATTGGCTGTAATTTGCACCTTTTTTAGTAAACTGCAGGTTACAGTTACTCTCTGTCTGATCATTCAGTCATTTACAAGTCCTGTTACACTTTGCATCTACGAACAGGATCATGTCCAACAATGGGAATGGGAGTGACTGGACAGCAGCTAATGGCACTACCACTGCAGAGGGAAGCAGGCAAAACACCATACCTGCCATGATGACCCCTCAACAATGACCCCTTATCCCTGATGGGATTCCTTCTTCAATGCATACCCAAGTACACAGGAGCAGGTCAGCACTTGGGTGATTGGCACAAAAAATGGCAGAGCCTGATCCAATTATATGGACTCCTACCCACTCAGCGGGAAGAATTAGCTAACAAAGTTCTAGGGGGGGGGGGAGGCAAAATGGTAAATCCTGCACCTCCCAGTGGAAGATCAAAATTTCCTTGGCTTAGAAGTGATACGTAACCAGGGGGGATGTATTCCGAAATATGCACTGGACCGGCAAGATAAAGCAGCAGAGATATGCCGTAGGGAACGGGGCTGAGTAGGACAACCTGGCCGGGGTGATGTGGATTGATGGCTGAAAGCTCAGTATGTAGATGGATTGCTGTCCAACGAGATCAAAAAAACCTTGCAACCCCAATTTGACGTATCATGGACTGTTAGAAGCAGCCATAGCTTTCAGTAGCAGATATAACAGGATCAAATGCACCTGTGGTCATCAATAAACATGAATACTCTTCTGTAGGACAAGGAGGGGATGCCCCCTCATGGAGAAGATGAACACTGCCTTGGAGGTAGCCATCTCCACGATGGAACTGTTGAGTTGGGCCACTACCAGAGACTATGTAACAGACACAGTGAAAGCTGTTAAACTAGAACGCCCATCTGCCAATAGTCGAGCAGTGGGGTGGAAAAGTGGAATGATTCCCCATTCCAGGACTGAAGATGCGGATGAAGAAGCTAAGGAGATAGCAATCTCGAACTTGACTGGAAAAAGGCCAGCTCTTACCAGAAATGAAGGAACTGCTGAGTCAATGGTCCCATCTCTTCCAGAGAGGTAGTTTGCTGTACTGCAGAATAATATTCTCCCATGAGTAGTCAATGACCTATGGGCCACAGAAGAACCTGAACCCATTCTAGCTTCCTGGAATTGGGATAGAAAATGAGGCTGGTCTGATGTTCAGAAATTTGTTTTCAGACTGGTCATGGGTGGAACAAAGAGAGTTGGATGTATCAGATTTGTGTGTCAGTGGATGGTGGTTCAGAGGGCTCCACAGCGGTAGCATGGACCTGTGCTGTATAATATTGTCCGGATCCATGACTTCTCCTGGGGGTCTTGGAGATAATGGTGGAACAGAAGGAGGCAGCTATCATTGAATCTCTGGTGGCAGAGGCATTTGTGGCTCGTGAATTTGGACAGGGTTTTCGAAAACCCATTTATGGGCTTCTCTGTAGGCATCTCAGTCTTTGCTGTGTTACTGAGATGCCTACAGGGAAGCTCATAAATGGGTTTTCGAATAACCTGTCCAAATTCACGAGCCACAAATGCCTCTGCCACCAGAGATTCAATGATAGCTGCCTCCTTCTGTTCCACCATTATCTCCAAGACCCCCAGGAGAAGCCATGGATCCAGACATTATCATACAGCACAGGTCCATGCTACCGCTGTGGAGCCCTCAGAACCACCATCCACTGACACACCTGAAGACAGAGACAGTTGTTGCCTGTTGTGCCAGGAGATGGAACCAAGACTCAACTCCTGAGGTATCCCAAAGAAGTAACAGAAGGAGATCCCATGTACACTTTGAGAAGGATGAATCTGAATGATCTGCTAATTTGCCGGGGACAGCAAGTTCAAGTGGGGTGGAACGTAGTGGGGTGCCCATTTACTCACTATGCCCACAGCTTTCTGGGTTCATCATTAAAACAATCCAGAGCACAATCATGTCCATATGCAGATAACGACCATCTAACCGTGCTGCTTGAAGTTCACTTTAATACAAATCTACACATTTATTGTGGCCATAGAGATCAAAAATATATTGAAGATGCTTCCCATGACTGCCCAAACTGTAGACAAACATCCTGAAAAGAGGGCTTATGAGTAGATAAAATAGTGCAAGACGCGTTAAGGCATTCTTCAGATGACTGCCGTCTCCCTGCTGATGTTCTGACTTACATAAAAGTTTGTTGGTTCCAGGATTCGGCAATGAGAAAGACCATCTTTTAAATGTTGGTGTACAAAAACTACAGATTAAAAGGGAAAATAAAATCGGTGAATCCATAAAGGTCAGGGGTCAGGCTCGGTGACCAGTAGCAATAGCAGTAGAGAAGCTCCCACCGACCAGCAGGATAAATACAGAAGCAGGTCACCCTGGTGGATAACGCAGAGGTCTAAGCGCTAACTGATGTTCACCAGAGCTCTTGATGGTGGAGACGGGTTTTGCTGCGTGTTAGTACCAGGCCGTGTTCCTCAGAATTGCCCCACCAGGAGGTGAGCAAGCTGGGTATTGCAAGAAGGGATCAAGTAGAAGCGTAGCCAGTAGTCAAGCCAAAGGTCGATAGCTATTGGTTGAAGTTTGGGATCAAGTAGAAGATTAGTCAGTAATCAAGCCAAAGGGCAATAGCGAATGGTTGAAGTTTGGGATCAAGTAGAAGCGTAGTCAGTAATCAAGCCAAAGGTTGATAGCTATTGGTTGAAGTCTGGGATCAAGCAGAAGCGTAGTCAGTAATCAAACCAAAGGTCAATAGCGAATGGTTGAAGTTTGGGATCAAGTGGAAGGGTAATCTAGGCACAAGCCAAAGGTCCGTAACGAGTGGTAGTAGAGATATGGACATCTGCAGGTACGGAAAGGTGCAAGATATCAGATGACGAGAGCACAATAGTCTGGCAAAAAGGCATTACAGAGACACGGCTTAATTCAGGAAGTTCATGGGAGGAGCAAAGAGTTCAAAGTTCACCACAAACAAGAGACAAGGCAAGATTTTTCTAAGAGATCAGACAGGGAGATGCCCAGCATCTTCAGATGGCTCAGAGAGAGCCATCTCCAGCTGCAGCAGAAGTCGTGGGTTCAGATCCCGATCATGACATTGACCCTACATCTGGCTAGGTTTGCGATGCAGAAGCTGTACATGTGTCAGGGTCCTGTCCACGGCAGAAGTTCTGGAAGATCTGGCATTTCTGCCAGTACTCTACATGGCCGCAGAAGTACACATCAGCCTCAGTCTGGTGCCAGACGGCCTTTAAAAGGAGGCTCATCACTTCCTCTAGTTGCTGGATGATCTCTAGCTCCCCGTGCCCTGTTCCTGGTTCCTGTTTCCTGTGATTCTGACTTATGATTTCCTGTTACCGGCCCAGCTTGCTCCTGGACCCGTCTACTCTGATTTACTCCTGACCTGACCTCAGCTTGGCTTATGGATACTCTCTCTCTCTCTCGCGCTCCTCTGTGAATGACCTCGGCTATCCCATCTGGCTACGTCTGCTCTGATTCCCACCTGGTACCTGACCTTGGCTTGAACCGACTACCCACTAAACATCCAAATCCCAGAAGGGCTTGCATACCACGCACAGGCGCCTCCTGTCTGCAGACCTATCTCTGTGCATCTGCTGTGCTTCTGAGTGGACCACCAACCAGCACTCCTACAGGTGACCTGTGCAACTTTGGGCCTGACTCCCGCTGTCCCACTCTCAGTTGAGTCCGGAACTTAGCCACAAGGGAAGCCCTCTCTCCATTGGCCTCCATCACCAGGTACGTGATAACATGTCCTTCTATAAATTGGACACCATTATCCAATAAGGTCCATTGGCTAATGAAGAACATTTTCTAATTGACTATTTCCAGACCAGGTGCTAACAAGGATCTTTTACACCCAACTGGTTGAACAACTGTTGTGGGTCTGTGACCAGATGGAGGAGGAGCTTTGTGAAACAACTAAAACATATCGGATTTCATAAAGAAAGTTTTCACAGAGAATCGATGGTGAATCGATGGAGAATCTTGGGATTAACATGCCAAAAGACATAAAATAATGAGACAGATGTCAAGAGACAATCTCATATCTAAGGCTGGTCATGAATCTTCCAATTCTGCTTTGATCCAATGGTCATGCCTCACGTCTTGGCCATTTAAAGGTATCATCATGAGGTGATAATAGGAATTTCTGGGGTAATAAGAGCTTAGTATCACTAAGAGAAGCTTGTGCAACCATAGATGACCCTTCCCCCTTCTAGGAACATTCACTTCTTGACTGCACTTAGACTTGACCTTTGACTTGAACAAGTGGTCAACTGTTTGGGTAGTCTTAAGGGTCAGCAGGTTAGAAAAACTTTCCATAATAAGCTGGTAGCACTTCAGTGCCTCCTCAGCCTCTCTGTAGGCACAAACATGGATGCCCGGTGGAAGGAAACCTGAATATTTAGCCTGAGAGCAGTCAGATGGTGCCTACACACTGGTCTACACACCGAGGTCTTCAGGGAACTTTAAAAGCTATAAATACTGATCGGGATGTATAATACTTTCAACGGTTGTATGGAAGATGTGTCTTCTCTTTGAAAAAAACTGCAATTTGCACCCTACACTAAGTCAGGAAGAGTTTGTTTTACATATTAGCGCCTAGATGGAAATGCCTCCGGTAAAGAATGTTGGGCAGATAGGCCTCTCCCCATCCGCACTCCCCATCCGCACTCCCCATCCGCACTCCCCATCCGCACTCCCCATCCGCACTCCCAAATACCCATCACTGTGTTCCTTCCAGTTCATCCAATGGCTAACTGTGGTTCAAGCCTAAAATGTAATGATGGTCTACATGTTCGAGTCGAACGCAAGTTCGGCTTGAACATGGGCCGTTCGTGTGTTCTGTGAACACACGAATGGCAAGGGTGTTCGGGGGGCTGTTCGTGCCCTGACAGTGCATTGTGATTCACCAAAGCATAGCACCTGACCACACCGTCCCAATGCCAAGGGCACGGTGCTCATTTGTCCCCCCCTTTCCTGACCTGTCAGGCCTGTGCTCGGATCAAGGGTCTGGTAGGAATTTAGGGGGGACCCCCATGCTCCACCCCCCCATTTTTTGGGGGGTGGGGTTCCCCTTAAAAGTCCTACCAGACCTATAGGGCTTTTAGGGGGAACCCCAAGCCCCCATACCCCTTTTATGGCCAATAATTTGCATAGAAGCCTTCATAATGGGCACTTTTGAATTTACAAGTTCGAGTCCCATAGACTTGCATTATGTTCGATTGCTCCACCGCGAACCGAACACGGAGGGTGTTCAGACCGTCACTACTAAAATATAATACTGCCTTTAGAAATGGTCAGTACATATATGAAGCAGCCCTACCCCTCGGTATGGTCAGGGCTGTGGATAAGGGGGTACCACCAGTCCTTCTGTACGGGGCCAAGGCCAGCATGGGGGGCCCAGGCAGTTGGGTGAATTGAATGTGGGAAGAGAGGGTTATCGGCACAGTGGGGGGGGGGGCAATTACTGGAACCAATGCCCTGTATGGCTCTCTCTGCAGCATCTGAAAGCTGGATTCTTCTCCTTTCCCTCCCGCTGGCTTTCAGCTGCTGCAGAGAGAGTCATACAGGGGATCGGTTCAAGTAATTGCTCCACCCACCATGCCGATCACCCCTCCTTTCTGATTCACCCATCTGCATGGGCCCCCACAATGCCGGCTTCCCTTTTCTCCTTTCCCTCCCGCTGGCTTTCAGCTGCTGCAGAGAGAGTCATACAGGGGATCGGTTCCAGTAATTGCTCCACCCACCACGCCGATCACGCTTCCTGTACACATCTGATTCACCCAACTGCTTGGGCCCCCACAATGCCAGCTTCCCTTTTCTCCTTTCCCTCCTGCTGGCTTTCAGCTGCTGCAGAGAGAGTCATACAGGGGATCGGTTCCAGTAATTGCTCCACCCACCATGCCGATCACCCCTCCTTTCTGATTCACCCATCTGCCTGGGCCCCCACAATGCCGGCTTCCCTTTTCTCCTTTCCCTCCCGCTGGCTTTCAGCTGCTGCAGAGAGAGTCATACAGGGGATCGGTTCCAGTAATAGCTCCACCCACCACACCAATCACCGTTCCTGTACACATCTGATTCACCCAGCTGCCTGGGCCCCCACAATGCCGGCTTCCCTTTTCTCCTTCCCTCCAGAAGCTGCAGCACACAATAGGATCCTTCAGGATGGAGAGTGGGGGAAGGGTCTGATAAATATGTCACATAAACCAGAACCTTCCTTTCCTGAATTAACACATTTGAGTGATCTGCACCGATCACTCACTGTGTTCATTCATAACCGAAGCATAGTAAACTGTTTTTTTGTTTTTTTTAAGGGAGTCCTGTCAGGTTGGCTGTATGGGGCCCCGTGGTTTCTATCAGCAGCCCTGAGTATGGTACAAGCCAGAAAAATTCTCACAATTCAGGTAAAAATGTGAATGGTCTAGTAACTTGATTCGCTGCAACTAGCAGAAGAGTGACCGTGCCCAAAAAATCGGCAGTAACTGAGGACCCTCCAAAGAACATATCGTTGCTGTTAGGCAGTTTCATGCCGATTATCTGCAGGAGAGTGACCACCGAAATCGCAGGACATACCGTACATATACAAGAAATCAGCTATGATCAGGAAGACTACAGGAACGTCAAGCATGTGGCCATGGCCAAGAGAACCTTAGAGACGAGGTGGGGCTACACCGGTCACATAGATGGAGCCAGGAACAAGGCATGACTCCGTTTTCCTGTACCCCTTAGACCTAAAGAACTTTTAACCCTTGCAATGGAGGGGTATTTCTTTTTTTCCTGCCCAGAGTTCAGCTTGAAAACTTCCAGTACGTCATCTCAGTGGAGAGGAGGGCAACTTCCGCGGTACTTCCAGTGTCCTCAAGGAGGGGCTTGCCCTCCTGAATTCTCCCCAAATTCCTCCTAAGTTTTGAGATCTTGTATGGTGGTCGTTCCATGGATGACTACATGTCTGTGCAAATCTCAAATACAGGAACCTAAAAGACAGGGGCTGTCCTCGGCCAAAATGTGGGGGGGCACTTGAGACCATGGACCATTTTTTGGTCCAGTGCCCTTTCAACACAGAGGTACATAGGGGGGTAGGGGATGCCATTGGCTATCCCTGCCTCTCCTCTCTGTCTCTTTCTGAGGGAGTATATGGCGACTTCAGGGTAAGGAGGGGGTTTGAGTTATCCACTCTTTATTTAGTGTAGTCACGCTTTTCTATACGTGGCACACCCGGTGTCTTCTGTCCACTAGGGGCAAAATCCTGTCAGTCCATTTGGTGGTGAGGGACACTTTTGGTGAACTGGTGAAGGTGAGGAACCTTGAAAAGGGACAGTACCTCATCTCAGTGGAAAGGAGGGCACCTTCTGAGGTACTTCCAGGGTCCTCAGGGAGGGGCTAACCCTCCTGAATTCCTCCTAAGTTTTGGAATCTTGTATGGAGGTGAGGAACCTTGAAAGGGACAGGGTTGGGCCAGAAAGGAGTGTCACTTTATGGAGGGGTTTCTGCTTCCAGCCTCCGTAGGTGCCAGCACTGTCCCTTGCGGTGTTGCGGTTTCCTATCCTGTCACACACACAACTTGCATTGCCAAAATGCACAGCAACGCATCTACTCTATGTGAGATGTGTTGGGACCAGGGCCGGACTGACCATTTGGAAACTCGGGCAGTGCCCGAGGGCCCGGGGTCAGTAGGGGGCCCCATGAGATGCCCCTGGTATCTTTTTTTAGTTTGGGCAAGGACACGGGCCCCATGAGCCCCATGAGTTGTCAGTTCGCCCCTGGTTGGGACTCATTGTGAACGGCGCCCCAAAGCATTGTGCAGTAGAGTCCAACACTCAACCCATTACAGCACCTTGTTCAGTCTTGTGATCCAGACAAATCTGCGACCACTTTTTTTCTACTGCACCGAAGCAATACTGCTTGGTCTAGTGGCCACCTCCTGGACTGAAAGAAATAACTCTCTAGCGTCTCAAAGGAGGTCAATGCCAGGAGGAAACCAGGGAATCAGATGTATTAATGGCCTTGGCCCTCCTCAGATTGGGAGATCAAACAGAAACTGGAAGAGAAGCACGCAGGTGGCGCAAACACCTAGCGCATTATCCAAAGATTTATTTAAAATGGTAAAAACAGAAAACATACTCACAAAACAAGGTGCATAAAAAAGCCTATAGAGCCACTGGGATGGCCCAACGTGATGGCAGAGAGTCCAACTGGTGGTGAGGTCGGCCTACTGATGAAATTCAGGGACGTGTCCCGTTTGAAACAAACCTTGGATACAGGGGCGGACTGACAACTCATGGGGCCCCCGGGCAATAGGGGATCATGGGGCCCCTGTATCTTTGCCCACACTCAAAGCACACCCAAAAAAGCCTATAAAAAGATACCAGGGGCATTTCATGGGGCCACCCACTGACCCCAGGCCCTCAGGCAGTGCCCGAGTGTTCGAATGGTCAGTCCGCCCCTGCAATGCGCCAGGTGTTTGCACCACGGGTGTCCTTCTTTTCTATTGGTCACCCCTTGCCTATCCACTGGCCAATGACCAATAAACAGCACGGTGATGTTCTCCCCCCCAGCAATTGTGTCGCCTGTGCTAGACCGACACTATTGGAAACAAAAGAACCTGAATTGGCCAGAGCACTGACCCTCCCAGAGTGGGTGCTAACAAATCTATAAATGGACTGATCTGCCCGAAGTGAAAGAAGAGACGTAAACCATCCAAAATAAAAGTAAAATCTGAATTGATACATACGAATCCCATGAGGGAACACACCCACCGTCAGAGTCTGAGTATTGGCGGGCAAGTCAACGGCTGAAAAAGAGGTAAGTCGAATTACAAATTCCTCCATGAGGAGGCCTGACTTGCTTGTTGGTACAATTTAAACAAAATGAAACTAGACATCAAAATTCATCTGATTTTGCTGTTCCCGAGATTCTACTTCCTCCCCCCTACAGAGTCTGTAAACCACCTTATACACTATATGGCCAAAGGTTGGTTTATGGACCCTCCTCCAAATGATGCAGTTCAGGTGTCTCCAGTGAAAGGTAGTGCCAATACTCCATCATACAAAGACTTTGCAGACAACTGTGCTCCTCCAACCTTGTGGTAACAGTTGGGTGAAGACCTTTTTCCGTTCCATCATGACTGTCCCCTGTGTACACAACTAGCTCCATACAGACATGGTTTGACCAGTCTGGTGTGGAGGAACTGTACAGAGCCCTGACCTCAACCCTACTGAACATCTTTGGGATGAATTGGAATGCCGATCGTGAGTCAGGTCTTCCCATCCAACATCAGCACCCGACCTCACAAATGGGTGCAAATTCCCACAGACACTATCCAAAATCTTGCAGAAGGTCTTCCCAGAAGAGTGGAAGATGTTATAGCCGGGGGGGCAGTTCCTTATTAATGTCCATGGTTTAGGAATGGGGGGCAACTTCATATTATTGGCCATGGTTTTGTAATGGGGGGAACACAATATTATTGGCCATGGTTTTGGAATGGGGGGGTGTAACTCCATATTAATGGCTATGATTTTGGAATGGGAGGCAACTCCAAATTATTGGCCATGGTTTCGGCATAGAGGGGCGAGTAACTCCATATTTTTTGAATAGGGGGGAACACAATATTATTGGCCATGGTTTTGGAATGGGAGGCAACTTCATATTACTGGCCATGCTTTTGGAATGGGAGGCAACTTCATAATACTGGCAATGGTTTTGGAATGTGAGGCAACTTCATATTTTTGGCCACGGTTTTGGAATGGGGGGGAGGCAACTTCATGTTACTGGCAATGGTTTTGGAATGGAAGGCAACTTCATATTTTTGGCCACGGTTTTGGAATGGGCGGGGAGGCAACTTCATGTTACTGGCCATGGTTTTGGAATTGGGGGCAACTTCATATTTTTGGCCATGGTTTTGGAATGGGCGGGGAAGCAACTTCATATTACTGGCCATGATTTTGGAATTGGAGGCAACTTCATATTACTGGCCATGGTTTTGGAATTGGAGGCAACTTCATGTTACTGGCCATGGTTTTGGAATGGGAGGCAACTTCATGTTACTGGCCATGGTTTTGGAATGGGAGGCAACTTCATGTTACTGGCCATGGTTTTGGAATTGGAGGCAACTTCATATTACTGGCTATGGTTTTGGAATGGGAGGCAACTTCATATTACTGGCTATGTTTTTGGAATGGGAGACAACTTCATATTACTGGCCATGGTTTTGGAATGGGAGGCAACTTCATATTACTGGCCATGGTCTTGGGATGGGAGGCAACTTCATATTATTGGCCATGGATTCAGAATGGAGGGGCGAGCAACTCCATATTAATGGCCATGGTTTGGGTATGGGGGCAACTCCATACAGTATTTATGTCTTTGGCTTTGGAATGAGGGGCAAACTCCACATTAATGGCCATGGTCATGAAGACCCTTTTCTGCTCCACCATGACTGTGCCCCTGTGTACAAAACCAGCTCCATAAAGACATGGTTTGACCAGTTTGGTGTGGAGGACCTCAAGTGCCCTGCTCGGAGCCTACTGAACACCTTTGGGATAAATTGAAAAAGGCAATTGTGAGCCAGATCTTCTCAGCCAATGTCAGTACCTGACCTCAAAAATGGGCACAAATTCCTTCAGATACATGACAAAATCTTGCGAAAAAGCTTTTCTAGAAGAATTATAGGCAAAAGGAAGGCCAACTGTATATGAATGGCCATTCTTTTCAATTTGAGGTGTCCAACAAGCTCATATACAGTAGGTCTAACAGTCAGGTGTCCACAAACTTTTAGACGTATAGTAAACATCAAGGCCAGAACATCACCAAAGTCAAAGTGGTACAAAAATTTTACAGGACTTCAGGGCAACCACTCATGAAATCAAAACTGACCAAGTATTGTGGATCAGACTTTTGGCTCAGACAATTCCCTCCATACTGAGGGTTTCCAAGTCAAAAGATCACACAGTGCTGAGCCGGACACACACGTTTCTTACAATGAGACATGGTCTATACAGTGCTGTCCGCAGGGACAGAGGACAATTGTCGTACAGTTATAAATGCTGACTGCTGAATAGATAAAATAGAGAACTTTATTTTCTACATATAGACATCGGTCTACACATAGATCTCATACAATTAAATATAGAAGAACACTCAGCAGAATCGCTGCCGTATTGTGCAAATAATAAAATCGGTCCCTCTAGCACCAATCAGTGTCGACTGCCAAAACAGTGAGGGACCATGTGGGACCATGTGCTTGCCTGGCAATGGTCATGTGACACAAATGGGCAGTCCAATCACTGTTTCCCAAGCAGGCTCCTTCGCCCACACAGATCATAAAGATCACATATTCTTCTGGATGCTCCACCTGTTTTCTTTTGGACCAGCTCTCCACATCAACAATTAAGTACTCAGAACGTCTGGTACAAATTGGCCAATAGGGTATCTTGCTGGAGGAAGATGCCAGCCTAGAATCATTATTACTGGTGATTCCACTAATGAAAGTGCAATGAATGGTCTTCAGCCATCCAATGCGCCTTCATCAAGGGGAATTTCAAGGGGGCATGAAGACATATTAATCACAAACACATGTGCACCATCATCTCAGAAGAGCAAACTTTCACCTGTTTTTTGTTTGTTTTGGCACCTCAATGGAGGTCAGAGGAGGACTGGGAGGAGAACAGGGAGGTATCTCAAGACAATACTAATGAGATAGACTGGGTTGGTGGCCCTGAGTGGAGATACTTCACCATTTAGGCATTGATCAGAGTGGAACCTGAAGTCAATGACACATGCTGGGTGTTATAGAGCTACCTGTTCCTCATTTAGATCTGCAGTCCACGCATCTGGCAGAGGGGACTTTCCAGCACCAATAATCTGTCCGGCTCTGAGATATCATTTGACTTAATGCCAAGAGCCAGGAAGGAATCCGATGTTGGAAGATAGCCAGTGGTAGTCACATTCAACTGGACTTGTTCTGCAACGTTGAATGTTGTGTTTGGGTGTTGAGTCTTCGGGGAATTACCAGTTATCCAGGCTTCCTGACACCAACAGTGATATTATGTAACTAAATTCCACAAATTTCGCACCTTCCATCTTGTTCTTCGCTAATTAACATCTACAAGTTCCATGGTGATTGGACGAAGGTGTGTTAAAGTATATATATATAAATGCTCATTGACATTTATTGATACTAAGTAAGTGGCTTGAGGAAGCTATGAAACACCTTCATCATCACAGAACAAGTCCGGCTGAAAGAACTGCTACTAGCCATGACCTGGATAATTGAGAACCTTCACAAACATAGATGCTGGAAGATCTGAAGATTTGTCACAATAAACCTTGTCATTTATGAATGCCCACATGTCAATATGGCACTGTGACACACTTTCCATTTTTATTCCCGACCATAAAATGGCTAGTTGTTTGTGTTTGCCCGGCAGCCCAAAGGTTCCCAGTCCTTCCCTGGTGGAAGGTTCCCAGTCATCCTCTGGTGGAAGGTTCCCAGTCATTCCCTGGTGGAAGGTTCCCAGTCATCCCCTGGTGGAAGGTTCCCAGTTATCCCCTGGTGGAAGGTTCCCAGTTATCCCCTGGTGGAAGGTCCCCCAGTCCTCCCCTGGTGGAAGGTTCCCAGTCATCCCCTGGTGGAAGGTTCCCAGTACTCCCCTGGTGGAAGGTTCCCAGTCATCCCCTGGTGGAAGGTTCCCAGTCATGCCCTGGTGGAAGGTTCCCAGTCATGCCCTGGTGGAAGGTTCCCAGTCATCCCCTGGTGGAAGGTCCCCCAGTCCTCCCCTGGTGGAAGGTTCCCAGTCATCCCCTGGTGGAAAGTTCCCAGTCATCCCCTGGTGGAAGGTTCCCAGTCATCCCCTGGTGGAAGGTTCCTAGTCATCCCCTGGTGGAAGGTTCCCAGTACTCCCCTGGTGGAAACTTCCCAGAACTCCCCTGGAGGAAAATTCCCAGACCTCCCCTGGTTGAAAGTTCCCAGAACTCCCCTGGTGGAAAATTCCCAGACTTCCCCTGGTGGAATGTTCCCAGACTTCCCCTGGTGGAAAGTTCCCAGACTTCCCCTGGTGGAAAGTTCCCAGACTTCCCCTGGTGGAAAGTTCCCAGACTTCCCCTGGTGGAAAGTTCCCAGAACTCCCCTGGTGGAAAATTCCCAGACCTCCCCTGGTGGAGAGTTTCCAGAGATCCCATGGTTGAAAGTTCCCAGCACTCCCCTGGTGGAAGGCCCCTAGTGGAAGGTCCCCCAGTCCTCCCCTGGTGGAAGGCTCCTAGTCCTCCCCTGGTGGAAGGCTCCTAGTCCTCCCCTGGTGGAAGGTTCCTAGTCCTCCCCCGGTGGAAGGTTCCTAGTCCTCCCCCGGAGGAAGGTTCCCAGTCCTCTCCTGGTGGAAAGTTCCCAGACCTCCCCTGGTGGAAAGTTCACAGACCTCCCCTGGTGGAAAGTTTCCAATGCTCCCATGGTGGAAAGTTCCCAGAAATCCCCTGGTGGAAGGCCCCTGGTGGAAGGTTACCAGTCCTCCCCTGGTAGAAGGTCCCCCAGTCCTCCTCTGCTGGAAGGCTCCTAGTCCTCCCCTGCTGGAAGGCTCCTAGTCCTCCCATGCTGGAAGGTTCCCAGTCTTCCCCTGGTGGAAGGTTCCCAGTCTTCCCCTGGTGGAAGGTTCCCAGTCTTCCCCTGGTGGAAGGTTCCCAGTCCTCTCCTGGTGGAAAGTTGCCAGACCTCCCCCTGTGGAAGGTTCCCAGTCCTCCTCTGCTGGAAGGCTCCTAGTCCTCCCCTGCTGGAAGGCTCCAAGTCCTCCCCTGCTGGAAGGCTCCTAGTCCTCCCATGCTGGAAGGTTCCCAGTCTTCCCCTGGTGGAAGGTTCCCAGTCCTCTCCTGGTGGAAAGTTGCCAGACCTCCCCCTGTGGAAGGTTCCCAGTCCTCCCCTGGTGGAAGGTTCCCAGTCCTCCCCTGGTGGAAGCCATCATACTATCATACAAAGCCTGGTGCCAAAACCCCAAAAAAAGGTTTGCCAAACACTTCACCAAACAAAGTGACATCAGATGGCTTTAGCGCTTGGCAGCATGTTTGTAAACAACACAAAAATGGACACAATGGGGGTTATACTAGTCACACTGTAAGTATTAGCCGTAGAGAGAGTCTGAGAGGTGGGTGGTGGTAAGTGAACATATTACACTCAGTCCTACAGAAACGATGCATTAGGACTGCACAGATCCCAGAGCTAGGCCGCCAATATGCTATCAAAAATATATACGGGTGCTGGTGCCTGCTTTCCGGGAATCTCTTTCGGTGAAGTCAATGAATGAAGATCTTCCTTGGCATCCTGAAGGTTCCAGCAGGCCGCTGTGTGACTCCTGATTTGTACATCCAACTTGCCTGTTCCTGCATGATGGGGAAGACAGCAAGACGCAGGAGACTGTTTGTTGGATCTTCCACATGTCCCTCATCGAATGAAGACGTCATGAAGAACTAAGTCTACCTTGTTGTGAGGATGACCATGCACGACCCACCGCTGTCCCCTGAAGGGACACATCTGAACACTGCTGGGGCGGTGAAGGGGTTCATTTCTGCCAAACTTTAATGTCTTCTAGAGCTCAGTGACTTTACAAAGTCTCAGGTTTCTAAAGAGGACCTGTCGTATTATTGCCTTGTATGTGATGGTCCTACAGACCTCCACCACGGGCCTTCCCTGTTCACCATATCTGCCACCTGGGGGCTCTCTCTCAATTCATCTGGGGTGGGTGGGGGGTTCTGGGTAACAAAAGCAAAGTCTTCATAATACAAAATGGAAGAAGAGTAAGGTGTCACTGACTGTACGGACTCTTACGCTTGGCACATTTCATTCCTTTTAATCGTCTCCATTTACTCATTGTATTGGTAGATTGCACTTTTGTTTTTCTCTGATGAATAAATGACGATATATAGCAGTGGTCTCCAAACTGCAGCCTGGGGGGCCAAATGCGGCCCTTTGCTGCCCTTGGGGGGTTTTTTTTGCTCCCGCTGATACAAGGCACTATTCTTTCCACTGACACCAAAAATGGGGCAATGATTCGTGCACTGACGCCAATGATGGGGCACTAATTCTCCCACTGACACCAATGATTGGTCACTATTCCTTCCAATGACACCAATGATGGGGCACTATTTATCCCACTGACACCAATGATGGGGCACTATTCCTCCCACTGACACCAATGATGGGGCACTATTCCTCCCACTGACACCAATGATGGGGCACTATTCCTCCCACTGACACCAATGATGGGGCACTATTCCTCCCACTGACACCAATGATGGGGCACTATTCCTTCCACTGACACCAATGATGGGGCACTATTCCTCCCACTGACAACAATGATGGGGCACTATTCCTCCCACTGACACCAATGATGGGGCACTATTCCCCTCACTGACACCAATGATGGGGCACTATTCCTCCCACTGACACCAATGATGGGGCACTATTCCTTCCACTGACACAAATGATGGGGCATCATTCATCCCGCTGACACCAATGATGGGGCACTATTCCTCCCGCTGACACAAATGATGGGGCACTATTCCTCCCGCTGACACCAATGATGGGGCACTATTCCTCCCGCTGACACCAATGATGGGGCACTATTCCTCCCACTGACACCAATGATGGGGCACTATTCCTCCCACTGATACCAATGATGGGGCACTATTCCTCCCACTGACACCAATGATGGGGCACTATTCCTCCCACTGACACCAATGATGGGGCACTATTCCTCCCACTGACACCAACGATGGGGCACTAACAATTCCCCTAATACCAAAGATGGGACATTGTTTGCACCCACTGATGCCAGGACATTTCCTACAACCCACTGGGCATGGTTCCCACCCCCCAAGAAAGTCTGAAGGACAGTAAACTGGCCCTTTGTTCAGAAAGTTTGGAGATCCCTGATACGTAGCATCAACAAGGCCAATCAGGAGAATTATTTGATACATTTGTATCTGCAGACATTTTATCAGCGATGCTCTAACCTTCATTGGACCACACCAATAGGAAACATTCTGTTCCACCAAAGACGTGGTGGGCAATCCAGGTCTACACTGGAGTCATCAACCCATCTTAAAGGCCACATATAGTGCTGTTCCTAAACTACTTCAGGATCAAGGGAATAGGGAAGAGACCTTCTTAGAAGTGCCCTGGGTCTGCCATACTGTAGGGTGGGAGTGGACTTTCACTATCATGGGACACCTGGGAACCACTAGGCTGACCCAGCTGTGCCAACCAAGTGACCATAGGACCTTCTTAGAAGTGCACTGGGTCTGCCAAACTGTAGGGTGGGAGTGGCCTTTCACTATCATGGGACACCTGGGAACCACTAGGCTGACCCAGCTGTGCCAACAGTGCACTGGGTCTGCCATATTGTAGGGTGGGAGTGGTCTTTCACTATCATGGGACACCTGGGAACCATTAGGCTGACCCAGCTGTGCCAACCAGCAGTGACTATAGGACCTTCTTAGAAGTGCAGTTGGTCTGCCATACTGTAGGGTGGGAGTGGACTTTCACTATCATGGGACACCTGGGAACCACTAGGCTGACCCAGCTGTGCCAACCAAGTGACCATAGGACCTTCTTAGAAGTGCACTGGGTCTGCCATACTGTAGGGTGGGAGTGGACTTTCACTATCATGGGACACCTGGGAACCACTAGGCTGACCCAGCTGTGCCAACAGTGCACTGGGTCTGCCATATTGTAGGGTGGGAGTGGTCTTTCACTATCATGGGACACCTGGGAACCACTAGGCTGACCCAGCTGTGCCAACCAACAGTGACCATAGGACCTTCTTAGAAGTGCACTGGGTCTGCCATACTGTAGGGTGGGAGTGGACTTTCACTATCATGGGACACCTGGGAACCACTAGGCTGACCCAGCTGTGCCAACCAAGTGACCATAGGACCTTCTTAGAAGTGCACTGGGTCTGCCATATTGTAGGGTGGGAGTGGTCTTTCACTATCACGGGACACCTGGGAACCACTAGGCTGACCCAGCTGTGCCAACCAGCAGTGACCATAGGACCTTCTTAGAAGTGCACTGGGTCTGCCATACTGTAGGGTGGGAGTGGACTTTCACCATCATGGGACACCTGGGAACCACTAGGCTGACCCAGCTGTGCCAACAGTGCACTGGGTCTGCCATATTGTAGGGTGGGAGTGGTCTTTCACTATCATGGGACAACTGGGAACCACTAGGCTGACCCAGCTGTGCCAACCAGCAGTGACTATAGGACCTTCTTAGAAGTGCAGTTGGTCTGCCATACTGTAGGGTGGGAGTGGACTTTCACGATCATGGGACACCTGGGAACCACTAGGCTGACCCAGCTGTGCCAACCAACAGTGACCATAGGACCTTCTTAGAAGTGCACTGGGTCTGCCATACTGCAGGGTGGGAGTAGACTTTCACGATCATGGGACACCTGGGAACCACTAGGCTTACCTAGCTGTGCCAACCAAGTGACCATAGGACCTTCTTAGAAGTGCACTGGGTCTGCCATACTGCAGGGTGGGAGTAGACTTTCACGATCATGGGACACCTGGGAACCACTAGGCTGACCCAGCTGTGCCAACCAGCAGTGACTATAGGACCTTCTTAGAAGTGCAGTTGGTCTGCCATACTGTAGGGTGGGAGTGGACTTTCACGATCATGGGACACCTGGGAACCACTAGGCTGACCCAGCTGTGCCAACCAACAGTGACCATAGGACCTTCTTAGAAGTGCACTGGGTCTGCCATACTGCAGGGTGGGAGTAGACTTTCACGATCATGGGACACCTGGGAACCACTAGGCTTACCTAGCTGTGCCAACCAAGTGACCATAGGACCTTCTTAGAAGTGCACTGGGTCTGCCATACTGTAGGGTGGGAGTGGACTTTCACGATCATGGGACACCTGGGAACCACAAGGCTTACCCAGCTGTGCCAAATTTGCAGTAATCCCAAGCAGTTTGTACAATGCAGACATGTTCCTGGTCCCAGGTCCACACCACACACATCTCCTGGGCCACCACCTGAGCACCACTGCTCTACAGGGTTGCATCCTATAGCAACTGGTCTCCAACTCCACGCCGGCCACAGAAGTAATAAAAGAGCAACACTAAAACTTTTTATAAAAAGCCATTCATTTTGACCTTACAAGCCAATGCCATGGATCTTTTGGTGCGTGGTCAGATTCTGCTTGTGCCGAAAAGTTTTGCCGCAGTCATTGCATTGGTAAGGTCTCTCCCCGGTATGGGTACGGAGATGTGCAATGAGGTGGTGTTTCTGGATGAAGCTTTTGCCACACTCGGAGCAGGTAAAAGGCCGTTCCCCGGTGTGGGTCTGCTGGTGGCACTTGAGGTACTCCCGCTTACGGAAGCTTTGCCCGCAGTCGTTGCACTTGTACGGTTTTTCCCCCGTGTGGGTGCGGCCGTGTATCTTGAGATGTTCGCAGGTGCTGAACGTTTTCCCGCATTCGCTGCAGATGTAGGGTCGTTCCCCGGTGTGAGTTCTCTGGTGTCTCACCAGGTGCTGCTTCTGAATGAAGCCTTTGCCGCAGTCGGCGCAGGTGAACGGTCGCTCCCCTGTGTGGATCTGTTGGTGCCTCTTCAGGCAGTCCCGTTTGCGAAATGTTTTCTGGCAAGACTCGCACTTGAAGGGCCTCTCCCCGGTGTGGGTGTGAAGGTGGAACTTCAAGTGCTTGAGGAAGCGGAACATTTTGCCGCATTCGCCGCACTCAAATGGCTTCTCTCCAGGTGCTGGCCGCTGGCTCTCGCTGTTCTCGCTGTCTTCATCCCGGCACTGCCCCGTCTCCTCATCCTGGGCCTTTTTGTGGGCTTTCAAAAGCTTCTGAGACTTAAAGGTCCTGCCGCAGTCTTCGCACTTGTTGGGCCGCTGACCAGTGTGGAGACGGTTGTGTCTCTTCAGGTGCTCGTACGTGGTAAAGCTTTTTCCGCACTCGCTGCAGATGTGTGGGCTGCCTCGGCAGTTGCCATTGGATGAGTTGGCGTACGGTAACTCTTCTACAATGACCACAGTGAATGGTCGTTCACCAGAATGGGTCCTCTGGTGGCGAATAAGGTGATGCTTCTGGATGAAGCCCTTGCCACATTCCTCACAGGAGAAAGGACGTTCGCCCGTGTGGATCTGCTGATGACGTCTCAAGTGTTCCCGTTTTCGAAACCCCTTGCCGCAGTCCTCGCACTCATGCGGCTTTTCTCCGCGGTGCAGCTTCTGGTGGAACTTCAGGTGCTTGAAGGTTCGGAAACTCTCGTCGCACTCATTACAGCTGTAACTGGTCTCCCCAGAATGGCTTCTCTGGTGAGCCATGAGCGTCTGCTTGTGCCGAAAGCGTTTGCCGCACTCCTCGCACTTGTGGATGCGTTCGCCGGTGTGGGTCTGCTGGTGAACCTTCAGCACTCTGTGGGCTCGGAAGCTCTTGCCGCAGTCCTCGCACTTGTAGGGGCGTTCACCGGTGTGGATCCTCTGGTGGATCTTCAGCCGTTCGTTGGTGCTCAGGCTCTTCCCACACTCCTCGCACTTGTAAGGCCGTTCCCCCGTGTGGGTCCTGAGGTGGGTGACCAAGTGCTGCTTCTGGATGAAGCTCTTCCCGCACTCTATGCAGTTATAGGGGCGCTCTCCCGTGTGAGTCTGCTGATGGCGCTTTAGGCTGTCTCGCTTTCTGAAGTTCTTCCCGCACTCTGTGCACTGGTAGGCTTTCTCCCCCTCGTCCCTGGTGGGGTCGGCCATGCCGGGGCTGAAGCTGTCCAGGTAGGAGGAGGCGTGTTCGGAATGGACCTCTTCCTTGTTCCCCTGGAGCTGACCACCGGCAGACTGACTGCTACTGTTACCCACGATGCCAGAACATGCCGAAGACGGATCCAACACGGGCAGCGCCGATGGGACAACATTGTCCAGCTTCTCGCTGTACTTGGAGATAATCTTCTCCTTGTCATTCACTGGTCCATCCTCTACGACAGAGAGAGAGAGAGAGAGAAAGTGAATAACCGCACCAAGGGCCGCTACGTGGTGAACGCTCAACGCAAAGAAAATGTGACCACAAGAGTAACGTGAAGCTTCTGGGACCCCATGATGGTTGATCTGTGATCCCCCCCACCCCACCACAAGTACAACGTGAAGTTTGTGGGACCCCATGAAGGTTGATTTGGGATCCCCCCACCCCACCACAAGCACAACGTGAAGTTTGTGGGACCCCATGAAGGTTGATCTGGGATCACCCCACCACAAGCGTAACGTGAAGCTTCTGGGACCCCATGAAGGTTGATCTAGGATCCCCCCCACTCCACCACAAGAGTAACGTGAAGCTTGTGGGACCCCATGAAGGTTGAACTGGGATCCCCCCACCCCAGCACAACGTGAAGCTTCTGGGACCCCATGACGGTTGAACTAGGATCCCCCCCACCCCACCACAAGCGTAACGTGAAGTTTGTGGGACCCCATGAAGGTTGATCTGGGATCCCCCCACCCCAACACAAGCGTAACGTGAAGTTTGTGGGACCCCATGAAGGTTGACCTGGGATCCCCCCACTCCAACACAAGCGTAACGTGAAGCTTCTGGGACCCCATGAAGGTTGAACTGGGATCCCCCCACCCCACCACAAGCGTAACGTGAAGTTTGTGGGACCCCATGAAGGTTGACCTGGGATCCCCCCACCCCAACAGAAGCGTAACGTGAAGTTTCTGGGATCCCATAAAGGTTGAGCTGGGATCACCCCACCACAAGCGTAACGTGAAGTTTGTGGAACCCCATGAAGGTTGATCTTGGATCCCCCCACCCCACCACAAGCGTAACATGAAGCTTCTGGGACCCCATGAAGGTTGATCTGGGATCCCCCCCACCACATGGTACTCCCACCTTGTGCCAAGATACTCCAAGTGGCTGAAGAGTTATTTTAGATCTTTCTTTACACATTGAGAGGGAAATTCAAAAGATTTTGGAGAAACGATCGACACCTTGACATCCCTCTCCAATTCTTTGGAATATCCCAGAGCCTTTGAGAGGTGGAAATTCACCCGAATAACACGAAAGAGCTCAAACATCGCTGAGGTAAGTAATTAACTAGCAAGGTGAGTCAGTCATAGAGCAGTGGACGGTGTCAGTCATAGGGCAGTGGACGGTGTCAGTCATAGGGCAGTGGACGGTGTCAGTCATAGGGCAGTGGACGGTGTCAGTCATAGGGCAGTGGACGGTGTCAGTCATAGGGCAGTGGACGGTGTCAGTCATAGGGCAGAGGACGGTGTCAGTAGGGCAGAGGACGGTGTCAGTCATAGAGCAGTGGACGGTGTCAGTCATAGAGCAGTGGACGGTGTCAGTCATAGAGCAGTGGACGGTGTCAGTCATAGAGCAGTGGACGGTGTCAGTCATAGAGCAGTGGACGGTGTCAGTCATAGGGCATTGGACGGTGTCAGTCATAGGGAGGTGGATGGTGTCAGTAGGGCAGTGGATGGTGTCAGTAGGGCAGTGGACGGTGTCAGTAGGGCAGTGGACGGTGTCAGTAGGGCAGTGGACGGTGTCAGTAGGGCAGAGGACGGTGTCAGTAGGGCAGAGGACGGTGTCAGTAGGGCAGAGGACGGTGTCAGTAGGGCAGAGGACGGTGTCAGTAGGGCAGTGGACGGTGTCAGTCATAGAGCAGTGGACGGTGTCAGTCATAGAGCAGTGGACGGTGTCAGTCATAGAGCAGTGGACGGTGTCAGTCATAGAGCAGTGGACGGTGTCAGTCATAGGGCATTGGACGGTGTCAGTAGGGCATTGGACGGTGTCAGTCATAGGGAGGTGGATGGTGTCAGTAGGGCAGTGGATGGTGTCAGTAGGGCAGTGGACGGTGTCAGTAGGGCAGTGGACGGTGTCAGTAGGGCAGTGGACGGTGTCAGTAGGGCAGTGGACGGTGTCAGTAGGGCAGTGGACGGTGTCAGTAGGGCAGTGGACGGTGTCAGTAGGGCAGAGGACGGTGTCAGTAGGGCAGAGGACGGTGTCAATAGGGCACTGGATGGTGTCAGTAGGGCAGAGGATGGTCAGTAGGGCAGAGGATGGTCAGTAGGGCAGAGGATGGTCAGTAGGGCAGAGGACGGTGTCAGTAGGGCAGTAGACGGTGTCAGTAGGGCAGTGGACGGTGTCAGTAGGGCAGAGGACGGTGTCAGTAGGGCAGAGGACGGTGTCAGTAGGGCAGAGGACGGTGTCAGTAGGGCAGAGGACGGTGTCAGTAGGGCAGAGGACGGTGTCAGTAGGGCAGAGGACGGTGTCAGTAGGGCAGTGGACGGTGTCAGTAGGGCAGTGGACGGTGTCAGTAGGGCAGAGGACGGTGTCAGTAGGGCAGAGGACGGTGTCAGTAGGGCAGAGGACGGTGTCAGTAGGGCAGTGGACGGTGTCAGTAGGGCAGTGGACGGTGTCAGTAGGGCAGTGGACGGTGTCAGTAGGGCAGTGGACGGTGTCAGTAGGGCAGTGGATGGTGTCAGTAGGGCAGTGGACGGTTTCAGTAGGGCAGTGGACGGTGTCAGTAGGGAAGTGGACGGTGTCAGTAGGGAAGTGGATGGTGTCCTCTGCTCTACTGACACCGTCCACTGCCCTACTGACACCGTCCACTGCCCTACTGACACCGTCCACTGCCCTACTGACACCGTCCACTGCCCTACTGACACCGTCCACTGCCCTACTGACACCGTCCACTGCCCTACTGACCATCCTCTGCCCTACTGACCATCCTCTGCCCTACTGACCATCCTCTGCCCTACTGACCATCCTCTGCCCTACTGACACCATCCACTGCTCTACTGACACCGTCCACTACCCTATGACTGACACCGTCCACTGCCCTACTGACCCTGTCTACTGTCCTCTCCCTCCATTCATGGACGGGAAGAGCTCTGTGCAGAGGCCTCCCCCTCCATTCACAACCTGAAGCCTCATAAACAGCTTACTATGCTTCAGTAATGAATGAACATAGGAGTGATGGGCGCTGATCACTGATTGGTCCATTCAGGAAGGGGCGGGGTCATACCCAGAGATATCAGCGCCTCATAGTTCTCCTTCATCATGTCTTTGTAGAGTTCCTTCTGACATTCCTCCAGGTCCTTCCACTCGTCCTCCGAGAAGTACGCCGCCACATCATCGAAGGTCACGGGAACCTGGAACAACACGGGATGGGGGTCACACAGTGCCAGAAACATACATGTCAGGTCATCTCCCGGACTGCACCCGCATCGGCAAGTGATCCAGGAGAGACCCTCCTACATGGTATGGAGGTCATACATGTAGGTATGTAGTAGGTGATCACGTATGGAGGTTATACATGTAGGTATGTAGTAGGTGATCACGTATGGAGGTTATACATGTAGGTATGTAGTAGGTGATCACGTATGGAGGTTATACATGTAGGTATGTAGTAGATGATCATGTATGGAGGTTATATATGTAGGTATGTAGTAGGTGATCATGTAGGGAGGTTATACATGTAGGTATGTAGTAGGTGATCATGTATGGAGAATACACATGTAGGTATGTAGTAGGTGATCATGTATGGAGGTTATACATGTAGGTATGTAGTAGGTGATCATGTATGGAGAATACACATGTAGGTATGTAGTAGATGATCATGTACGGAGGATACACATGTAGGTATGTAGTAGGTGATCACGTATGGAGGATACACATGTAGGTATGTAGTAGGTGATCACGTATGGAGCACACTCATGTAGGTATGTAGTAGGTGATCACGTATGGAGGATACACATGTAGGTATGTAGTAGGTGATCACGTATAGAGGACACACATGTAGGTATGTAGTAGGTGATCACGTATGGAGGTTATAGATGTAGGTATGTAGTAGGTGATCACGTATGGAGGACACACATGTAGGTATGTAGTAGGTGATCACGTATGGAGGACACACATGTAGGTATGTAGTAGGTGATCACGTATGGAGGACACACATGTAGGTATGTAGTAGGTGATCACGTATGGAGGACACACATGTAGGTATGTAGTAGGTGATCACGTATGGAGGACACACATGTAGGTATGTAGTAGGTGATCACGTATGGAGGACACACATGTAGGTATGTAGTAGGTGATCACGTATGGTGGATACACATGTAGGTATGTAGTAGGTGATCACGTATGGAGGACACACATGTAGGTATGTAGTAGGTGATCACGTATGGAGGACACACATGTAGGTATGTAGTAGGTGATCACGTATGGAGGACACACATGTAGGCATGTAGTAGGTGATCACGTATGGAGGACACACATGTAGGTATGTAGTAGGTGATCACGTATGGTGGATACACATGTAGGTATGTAGTAGGTGATCACGTATGGAGGACACACATGTAGGTATGTAGTAGATGATCACGTATGGAGGACACACACGCCCCGTCTCATATCATACATGTATAGGTCTCTCCTACCTGTGCCGTGTCCCCCTCCGGCAGGGGTTTCTCCAGCTCCCTCCGGTTGGAGGAGAGGCTCAGTCTGTCTCCAGCCGTCACGGAGCAGATCATCTGGGAGCCGTCCAGGGGCCCTCCGCCGGCCAATCACAGCCTGACCAGAGCCATGGGGATCTCCCAGAACCCCCAGCACAGACCTGCAGAGCCCCGGGCCCCCGAGATCAGCCCTGTGCTGGAGAGGAAGCAGGAAGTACCTCCCCCCTCCGTCACATCCAGAGCTACAACCCCCCCCCCCCTCCAGCACTGCTCCCTCCCCCGACACCACACGTCACTGACACACACTGAGGAGCCAACGTGCCCAGCCAGACACTGACAATCCCCACTATGGGGGGGGGTAATAATACGGCACAAAACGCATACAGAATACTGAGAGCAGGAAAGGGGGGGGGTTGGGGCTGCCTTTTCCTGCGACTTCGAGGGCAACATTGAAAACAGACAATCCCTTTAAATAACGCGTTCGGGGGAAGTCTTAAAGCTGCGCGCGGCGCGGCAAAATGGAGCGACTTTCCTGGACGGCCTCAGATGTGGCAAAACGGAGCGACTTTCCTGGACGGCCTCAGACGCGGCGCGGCAAAACGGAGCGACTTTCCTGGACGGCCTCAGACGCGGCGCGGCAAAACGGAGCGACTTTCCTGGACAGCCTCAGACGCGGCGCAACAAAAAAGAACGACTTTCCTGGACGGCCTCAGACGCAGCGCGGCAAAACGGAGCGACTTTCCTGGACGGCCTCAGACGCGGCAAATCGGAGCGACTTTCCTGGACGGCCTCAGACGCGGCGCGGCAAAACGGAGCGACTTTCCTGGACGGCCTCAGACGCGGCGCAACAAAACGGAGCGACTTTCCTGGACGGCCTCAGACGCGGCGCGGCAAAACGGAGCGACTTTCCTGGACGGCCTCAGACGCGGCGCGGCAAAACGGAGCGACTTTCCTGGACGACCTCAGACGCGGCGCAACAAAACGGAGCGACTTTCCTGGACGGCCTCAGAAGCGGCGCGGCAAAACGGAGCGAATTTCTTGGACGGCCTCAGACGCAGCGCGGCAAAACGGAGCGACTTTCCTGGACGGCCTCAGACGCGGCGCGGCAAAACGGAGTGACTTTCCTGGACGGCCTCAGACGCGGCGCGGCAAAACGGAGCGACTTTCCTGGACGGCCTCAGACGTGGGGCGGCAAAACGGAGCGACTTTCCTGGACGGCCTCAGACGCGGCGCGGCAAAACGGAGCGACTTTCCTGGACGGCCTCAGACGCGGCGCGGCAAAACGGAGCGACTTTCCTGGACGGCCTCAGACGCGGCGGGCGCTGGCAGCGCATATTTGGCAATATAATTTGTATTTAAATGTTTATCCTGGCTGAATACGGACGCACATTGGGCGCATTCTTGGCGGGTTTTTTAGGTTTTTTTTTTCTCTTTAAGCAGCGACGCACATTTCTTCATTCCACGGCAATAGACGTGCTTCAAGGGCTCGTTCTCGGTGCTTTGCCCTCTGAAGAGCGATTTGCAGTCGGATCGCTTTTCAGAGAGGGTTTGGCAAGCAGCGAGGAGGCGTTGTATTGCCTTCACACCGCGCACTTTAACCCCACAATCAGGAGCATTGCTTGCAGAGGAGGCACCTCTACTTCCATGGGCTGTCCGCAGTCTCTGGTCATCTCCTGTACTGTGTCCGCAGTCTCTGGTCATCTCCTGTACTGTGTCCGCAGTCTCTGGTCATCCCTGTACTGTGTCCGCAGTCTCTGGTCATCTCCTGTACTGTGTCCGCAGTCTCTGGTCATCTCCTGTACTGTGTCTGCAGTCTCTGGTCATCTCCTGTACTATGTCCGCAGTCTCTGGTCATCTCCTGTACTGTGTCCGCAGTCTCTGGTCATCTCCTGTACTGTGTCCGCAGTCTCTGGTCATCTCCTGTACTATGTCCGCAGTCTCTGGTCATCTCCTGTACTGTGTCCGCAGTCTCTGGTCATCCCCTGTACTGTGTCCGCAGTCTCTGGTCATCTCCTGTACTGTGTCCGCAGTCTCTGGTCATCTCCTGTACTGTGTCCGCAGTCTCTGGTCATCTCCTGTACTATGTCCGCAGTCTCTGGTCATCTCCTGTACCGTGTCCGCAGTCTCCGGTCATCTCCTGTACTGTGTCTGCAGTCTTTGGTCGTCTCCTGTACTTTGTCCGCAGTCTCTGGTCATCTCCTGTACTGTGTCTGCAGTCTCTGGTCATCTCCTGTACTGTGTCTGCAGTCTCTGGTCATCTCCTGTACCGTGTCCGCAGTCTCTGGTCATCTCCTGTACTGTGTCCGCAGTCTCTGGTCATCTCCTGTACTGTGTCCGCAGTCTCTGACCCATAATATAAATATCTGAACCTCAGTTAGACCCCCTGTCAGGTTTTTATTACTGTCTGTGTCCCCAATAAGGAGATCCTTCCTCTCTGTCCATCCCTCAATCCTCATCTCTCCATCCTTCAATCCTCATCTCTCCATCATCATTACTCATCCCTGAATCTTTATCCTTCAAACGCCATCCCGTCCCTCAACTCTAAATCCTCATCACCATCCCTAAATCCTCATCTCTCCATCATCATTCCTCAATCCTCATCTCTCTATCATTCCTCAATCCTCATCTCTCCATCATCATTCCTCAATCCTCATCTCTCCATCATCATTCCTCATCCCTGAATCTTTATCCTTCAAACACCATCCCGTCCCTCAACTCTAATCCTCATCACCATCCCTCAGTCCTCAACTCTCCATCATCATTCCTTAATCCTCATCTCTCCATCATCATTCCTCAATTATCTTTTCTCAGTCCTCATCCTTCAATCTTCATGCCCCTGTCCCTCAATCCTCATCCTTCAAACGTCATCCCTTCATTCCTCATCTCTCTATCATCATTCCTAAATCCTCATCTCTCTGTCATCATTCCTCATCTCTCTATCATTCCTCAATCCTCATCTCTCCATCATCATTCCTCACCCCTGAATCTTTATCCTTCAAATGCCATTCCATCCCTCTACTCTAAATCCTCATCACCATCCTTCAATCCTCATCTATCATCATTCCTCAATCCTCATCTCTCCATCATCATTCATCATCCCTGAATCTTTATCCTTCAAACGTCATCCTTTGTCCCTCAATCCTCATCTCTCTATCATCATTCCTCAATTATCTTCTCTCAGTCCTCATCCTTCAATCTTCACGCCCGTCCAACAATCCTCATCCTTCAAACGCCATCCCTTGTCCCTCAATCCTCACCCCTCCATCTTCATTCCATAATTGTCATCTCTCAGTCCTCATCCCTCTATCATCTTTCCCCAGGTTTCATCACTGAATCATCACCCTCCAATCCGCATCCTTCAATATTCATCCCACAATCCTCATCCTTCAGGCTTCATCCCTCATTCCATAATCCTCATCCTTCATCTCAGTCTTCATTCCTCATCCTTCAGTCTTCATCCCCCAATCTTCGTTCTTCATCTCAGTTCTCATCCTTGTCCCACAACCCTCACCCCTCTATCATCATTCCGTAACAGTCATCTCTCAGTCCTCATCCTTCTATCATTTTCCCCCAAATTTCATCCCTGAATCATCACCCTCCAATCCTCATCCTTCAATCTTCATCCCCGTCCCACAATCCTCATCCTTCATCTCAGTCTTCATTCCACAATCCTCATCCTTCATCTCAGTCTTCATTCCCCATCCTTCAGTCTTCATCTCACAATCCTCATCCTTCAGCTCAGTCTTCATTCCTCATCCTTCAGTCTTCATCCCCAGTTTTCACAATCCTCTTCCTTCATCTCAATCTTCATTCCTCATCCTTCATCTGCCGTCCCACAGTCCTCATTCTTCATTTCTCATCTTTCAATCTTCATCCCCCGCCCCACAGTCCTCATCCTTCATCTGTCTTCAATCCTCATCTTTCAATCTTCATCCCCCGCCCCCACAGTCCTCATCCATCAACTCAGTCTTCATTCCTCATTCTCCAGTCTTCATCCCCCGCCCCCAATCCTCATCCTTCATCTCAATCCTCATCCCTCAATCAACATCCTCCAATCTTCATCCCGTTCCTCAAACTTTATCCTCAAAACTATCAGAGTACCCCTATAAAAAGGAACCGAATCAGAATATTCCCAGATAACAACTGCACCCATCAGATTTTCACCTATAGAACAGATGCTTCCATCAGAGTACACATGTAAATGATCACCCCCCTCCACCAATCACAGTACACCTATAGACCCTCACCAATCACAGTACACCTATAGACCACACCCACCAATTACAGTACACCTATAGACCCCCCCCCCACAGTACACCTATAGACCCCCCACCAACAATCACAGTACACCTATAGACCCCCCCCACAAACCACAGTACACCTATAGACCCCCCCACCAACAATCACAGTACACCTATAGACCCCCCACCAATCACAGTACACCTATAGACCCTCACCAATCACAGAACACCTATAGACCCCCCACCAATCACAGTACACCTATAGACCACCACCACCAATCACAGTACACCTATAGACCCTCACCACCAATCACAGTACACCTATAGACCCCCCACCAATCACAATCACAGTACACCTATAGACCACACCCACCAATCACAGTGCACCTATAGACAACCCCCACCAATCACAGTACACCTATAGACCCCCCACCAATCACAGTACTCCTATAGACCCTCACCAATCACAGTACACCTATAGACCACACCCACCAATCACAGTGCACCTATAGACAACCCCCACCAATCACAGTGCACCTATAGACCCCCCACCAATCACAGTACACCTATAGACCCTCACCAATCACAGAACACCTATAGACCCCCCACCAATCACAGTACACCTATAGACCCCCCACCACCAATCACAGTACACCTATAGACCCCCCACCAATCACAGTACACCTATAGGCCACACCCACCAATCACAGTACACCTATAGACCCTCACCAATCACAGTACACCTATAGACTACACACACCAATCACAGTACACCTATAGACCCTCACCAATCACAGTACACCTATAGACCACACCCACCAATCACAGTACACCTATAGAACACCCCCACCAATCACAGTACACCTATAGACCACACACACCAATCACAGTACTCTTATAGAACACCCCCACCAATCACAGTACTCTTATAGACCACACCCACCAATCACAGTACTCTTATAGACCACACCCACCAATCACAGTACTCCTATAGATAAGTAGGGTGGGAGGGAACAGGAGAAGTCAGCTGATGCAGGGGGCGGGAAATACACGTGACTGGAACACAGCAGTCATCCAGCGGAATACAATGTTAATATCGCCCCGCCCAGGAACAGCTCCGCCCCTCAAAGCGCTCCGCCCAAGAAACAGCTTCTTCCCTCCCCAGTGACAGTACCGCCCACCCCGCCCACTCTGTTTGAAAAATGATCGCATTTAGCTAACAAGAAGCGGCCATATTGCCGAAGTCCAAAGGTCTCAGGAAACATGGCGCCGGTCGGCCGGAAGTCAGTAATACAAGTCGGAAGTCAAACCCACGTGACCCACACATGGGAGAGAAGCCGAGAGGATGAAATATTCCTACAAGGTGAGAAAATCCCGAAATATCAAAAGTGTGACCCGACCCCGCCCACTTTCCGTACACCGATCGGACCCCGCCCACTTTCCGTACACCGTATATACACCCCACTACTACCACCATCCCCCATACATTGTATATACACCCCACTACTACTACTACCACCATCCTCCATACATTGTATATACACCCACTACTACTACCACCATCCTCCATACATTGTATATACACCCCACTACTACCACCATCCCCCATACATTGTATATACACCCCACTACTACTACTACCACCATCCCCCATACATTGTATATACACCCCACTACTACTACCACCATCCCCCATACATTGTATATACACCCCACTACTACTACTACCACCATGCCCCCATACAGTGTATATACACCCCACTACTACTACTACCACCATCCTCCATACATTGTATATACACCCCACTACTACTACCACCATCCTCCATACATTGTATATACACCCCACTACTACCACCATCCCCCATACATTGTATATACACCCCACTACTACTACTACCACCATCCCCCATACATTGTATATACACCCCACTACTACTACCACCATCCCCCATACATTGTATATACACCCCACTACTACTACTACCACCATCCCCCATACATTGTATATACACCCCACTACTACTACTACCATCCCCCATACATTGTATATACACCCCACTACTACTGCTACCATCCCCCATACATTGTATATACACCCCACTACTACCACCATCCCCCATACATTGTATATACACCCCACTACTACTACCACCATCCCCCATACATTGTATATACACCCCACTACTACTACCACCATCCCCCCATACATTGTATATACACCCCACTACTACCACCATCCCCCATACATTGTATATACACCCCACTACTACTACCACCACCATCCGCATACATTGTATATACACCCCACTACTACCACCATCCCCCATACATTGTATATACACCCCACTACTACTACTACCATCCCCCATACATTGTATATACACCCCACTACTACTGCTACCATCCCCCATACATTGTATATACACCCCACTACTACCACCATCCCCCATACATTGTATATACACCCCACTACTACTACCACCATCCCCCATACATTGTATATACACCCCACTACTACTACCACCATCCCCCATACATTGTATATACACCCCACTACTACCACCATCCCCCATACATTGTATATACACCCCACTACGTACTACCACCTCCATCCGCATACATTGTATATACACCCCACTACTACCACCATCCCCCATACATTGTATATACACCCACTACTACTACTACCACCATCCCCATACATTGTATATACACCCCACTACTACTACTACCATCCCCCATACATTGTATATGCACCCCACTACTACTACTACCACCATCCCCCATACATTGTATATACACCCCACTACTACTACCACCACCCCCCATACATTGTATATACACCCCACTACTACTACCATCCCCCATACATTGTATATACACCCCACTACTACCACCATCCTCCATACATTGTATATACACCCCACTACTACTACTACTACCATCCCCCATACATTGTATATGCACCCCACTACTACTACTACCACCATCCCCCATACATTGTATATACACCCCAACTACTACTACCACCATCCCCCATACATTGTTATATACACCCCACTACTACTACCATCCCCCATACATTGTATATACACCCCACTACTACCACCATCCTCCATACATTGTATATACACCCCACTACTACTACTACTACCATCCCCCATACATTGTATATGCACCCCACTACTACTACTACCACCATCCCCCATACATTGTATATACACCCCACTACTACTACCACCCCCCCCATACATTGTATATACACCCCACTACTACTACCATCCCCCATACATTGTATATACACCCCACTACTACCACCATCCCCCATACATTGTATATGCACCCCACTACTACTACTACCACCATCCCCCATACATTGTATATACACCCCACTACTACTACTACCACCATCCCCCATACATGTATATACACCCCACTACTACTGCTACCATCCCCCATACATTGTATATACACCCCACTACTACTACCACCATCCCCCATACATTGTATATACACCCCACTACTACCACCATCCCCCATACATTGTATATGCACCCCACTACTACTACTACTACCATCCCCCATACATTGTATATACACCCCACTACTACTACTACTACCATCCCCCATACATTGTATATACACCCCACTACTACTACTACCATCCCCCATACATTGTATATGCACCCCACTACTACTACTACCACCATCCCCATACATTGTATATACACCCCACTACTACTACTACCACCATCCCCCATACATTGTATATACACCCCACTACTACTACCACCATCCTCCATACATTGTATATACACCCCACTACTACTACCACCATCCTCCATACATTTTATATACACCCCACTACTACTACTACCACCATCCTCCATACATTGTATATACACCCCACTACTACTACCACCATCCCCCATACATTGTATATACACCCCACTACTACTACTACTACCACCATCCTCCATACATTGTATATACACCCCACTACTACTACTACCACCATCCCCCATACATTGTATATACACCCCACTACTACTACTACTACCACCATCCCCCATACATTTTATATACCCCCACTACTACTACTACCACCATCCCCCATACATTGTATATACACCCCACTACTACTACCACCACCATCCCCCATACATTGTATATACACCCCACTACTACTACCACCACCATCCCCCATACATTGTATATTACACCCCACTACTACTACCACCATCTCCCATACATTGTATATACACCCCACTACTACTACTACCACCATCCTCCATAGATTGTATATACACCCCACTACTACTACTACCATCCTCCATACATTGTTTATACACCCCACTACTACTACCACCACCATCCCCCATACATTGTATATACACCCCACTACTACTACTACACCATCCTCCATACATTGTATATACACCCCACTACTACTACTACCATCCTCCATACATTGTATATACACCCCACTACTACTACCACCATCCCCCATACATTGTATATACACCCCACTACTACTACTACTACCACCATCCTCCATACATTGTATATACACCCCACTACTACTACCACCACCATCCCCCATACATTGTATATACACCCTACTACTACTACTACCACCATCCCCCATACATTGTATATACACCCCACTACTACTACCACCATCCTCTATACATTTTATATACACCCCACTACTACTACCACCATCTCCCATACATTGTATATTCACCCCACTACTACTACCATCCTCCATACATTGTATATACACCCCACTACTACTACCACCACCATCCCCCATACATTGTATATACACCCCACTACTACCACCATCCCCCATACATTGTATATACACCCCACTACTACCACCATCCCCCATACATTGTATATACACCCCACTACTACTACCACCACCATCCTCCATACATTGTATATACACCCACTACTACTACCACCATCCTCCATACATTGTATATACACCCCGCTACTACTACCACCACCATCCTCCATACATTGTATATACACCCCACTACTACTACCACCATCCTCCATACATTGTATATACACCCCACTACTACTACCACCATCCCCCATGCATTGTATATACACCCCACTACTACTACCACCATCCCCCATACATTGTATATACACCCCACTACTACCACCATCCCCATACATTGTATATACACCCCACTACTACTACCACCATCCCCCATGCATTGTATATACACCCCACTACTACTACCACCCCCATACATTGTATATACACCCCACTACTACTACCACCATCCCCCATACATTGTATATACACCCCACTACTACTACCATCCTCCATACATTGTATATACACCCCACTACTACTACCATCCTCCATACATTGTATATACACCCCACTACTACCACCACCATCCTCCATACATTGTATATACACCCCACTACTACTACTACCACCATCCCCATACATTGTATATACACCCCACTACTACTACTACCACCATCCCCCATACATTGTATATAATCCCACTACTACTACTACCACCATCCCCCATACATTGTATATACACCCCACTACTACTACTACCAACCCCCATACATTGTATATACACCCCACTACTACTACTACCACCATCCCCCATACATTGTATATACACCCCACTACTACTACTACCACCATCCCCCATACATTGTATATACACCCCACTACTACTACTACCACCATCCCCCATACATTGTATATACACCCCACTACTACTACTACCATCCCCCATACATTGTATATACACCCCACTACTACTACTACCACCATCCTCCATACATTGTATATACACCCCACTACTACTACTACCACCATCCTCCATACATTGTATATACACCCCACTACTACTACTACCACCATCCTCCATACATTGTATATACACCCCACTACTACTACTACCACCATCCTCCATACATTGTATATACACCCCACTACTACTACTACTACCACCATCCTCCATACATTGTATATACACCCCACTACTACTACTACCACCATCCCCCATACATTGTATATACACCCCACTACTACTACTACCACCATCCCCCATACATTGTATATACACCCCACTACTACTACTATCACCATCCCCATACATTGTATATACACCCCACTACTACTACTACCACCATCCCCCATACATTGTATATACACCCCACTACTACTACTACCACCATCCCCCATACATTGTATATACACCCCACTACTACTACTACCACCATCCCCCATACATTGTATATACACCCCACTACTACCACCACCATCCTCCATACATTGTATATACACTCCACTACTACTACTACCACCATCCCCCATACATTGTATATACACCCCACTACTACTACCACCATCCCCCATACATTGTATATACACCCCACTACTACTACTACCATCCCCCATACATTGTATATGCACCCCACTACTACTACTATCACCATCCTCCATACATTGTATATACACCCCACTACTACTACTACCACCATCCCCCATACATTGTATATACACCCCACTACTACTACCATCCTCCATACATTGTATATACACCCCACTACTACCACCATCCTCCATACATTGTATATACACCCCACTACTACTACTACCACCATCCCCCATACATTGTATATACACCCCACTACTACTACTACCATCCCCCATACATTGTATATACACCCCACTACTACTACTACCACCATCCCCCATACATTGTATATACACCCCACTACTACTACCACCATCCTCCATACATTGTATATACACCCCACTACTACTACTACCACCATCCCCCATACATTGTATATACACCCCACTACTACTACTACCACCATCCCCATACATTGTATATACACCCCACTACTACTACCACCACCATCCCCCATACATTGTATATACACCCACTACTACTACCACCATCCCCCATACATTGTATATACACCCCACTACTACTACCACCATCCCTCCATACATTGTATATACACCCACTACTACCACCATCCCCCATACATTGTATATACACCCCACTACTACTACTACCACCATGCCCCCATACAGTGTATATACACCCCACTACTACTACTACCACCATCCCCATACATTGTATATACACCCCACTACTACTACCACCACCATCCCCCATACATTGTATATACACCCCACTACTACTACCACCATCCCCCATACATTGTATATACACCCCACTACTACTACCACCATCCTCCATACATTGTATATACACCCCACTACTACTACTACCACCATCCCCATACATTGTATATACACCCCACTACTACTACCACCACCATCCCCCATACATTGTATATACACCCCACTACTACTACCACCATCCCCCATACATTGTATATACACCCCACTACTACGACTACCACCATCCCCCATACATTGTATATACACCCCACTACTACTACTACCACCATCCCCCATACATTGTATATACACCCCACTACTACTACTACCACCATCCCCCATACATTGTATATACACCCCACTACTACTACTACCACCATCCCCCATACATTGTATATACACCCCACTACTACTACCATCCCCCATACATTGTATATACACCCCACCACTACTACCATCCTCCATACATTGTATATACACCCCACTACTACTCCCACCATCCTCCATACATTGTATATACACCCCACTACTACTACCACCATCCTCCATACATTGTATATACACCCCACTACTATTACTACCACCATCCCCCATACATTGTATATACACCCCACTACTACTACCACCATCCTCCATACATTGTATATACACCCCACTACTACTACCACCATCCTCCATACATTGTATATACACCCACTACTACTACTACCACCAATCCTCCATACATTGTATATACACCCCACTACTACTACTACCACCATCCTCCATACATTGTATATACACCCCACTACTACTACTACCACCATCCCCCATACATTGTATATACACCCCACTACTACTACTACCACCACCATCCTCCATACATTGTATATACACCCCACTACTACTACTACCACCATCCCCCATACATTGTATATACACCCCACTACTACTACTACCACCATCCCCCATACATTGTATATACACCCCACTACTACTACTACCACCATCCCCCATACATTGTATATACACCCCACTACTACTACTACTACCACCATCCCCCATACATTGTATATACACCCCACTACTACTACTACCACCATCCCCCATACATTGTATATACACCCCACTACTACTACCACCACCATCCCCCATACATTGTATATACACCCCACTACTACTACTACCACCATCCCCCATACATTGTATATACACCCCACTACTACTACCACCACCATCCCCCATACATTGTATATACACCCCACTACTACTACTACCACCATCCCCCATACATTGTATATACACCCCACTACTACTACCACCACCATCCCCCATACATTGTATATACACCCCCTACACTACTACTACCACCATCCCCATACATTGTATATACACCCCACTACTACTACCACCACCATCCCCCATACATTGTATATACACCCCACTACTACTACCACCATCCCCCATACATTGTATATACACCCCACTACTACTACCACCATCCTCCATACATTGTATATACACCCCACTACTACTACTACCACCATCCCCCATACATTGTATATACACCCCACTACTACTACC
>NW_028320919.1:0-82833 GCF_062004578.1 Staurois parvus | reverse complement strand
GAATATCCTGTAGCAGTTGCTGGAGGCTTGGGACGTTTCAGGAGACAGTCATTGACTGCAGACATCATATACGACTATTAGAGATCATTGCTATAACGGGGCAATAGGGAAACACAGATTACTGTCTGCAGGGACCCTGAGGGCTGCATAAGAAGTGCCGCAGGTTGGGCCCCAGGGGTCAAGCACCCCCAACAATCCTCTGAGAACCATCTGGGGTTTTTCTTTTCCTCTTTTATTGTCACTTTGTATTATACGCGGTGAACTGTTTTTTTTCTTCTATATAATAAGGATCTCCTTCACCAATGTTACGGATTCTTCTTTCATAAATAAAAAATTCACAAAAAAGGAAAAAGTTTCCAAGACTCGGAGCTTTGGCAAAGTAATGGTCGTCCGGTTGGGGTTCCCAGCTGCTGCAACAATGTTATCACCATGGGACAAGGTGTGCCTTTGCTCTTGCATGCTGCAGACATCAGCCAGGCATGGGGGGGGAAAGGAGTGGCTTTGTCTACCTGCAGGTCCTGAGGGGTGTTTTAATGATGTCACTGTGATGTCAACAAGCCAAAGCTTGTGCAACCTCAGGAGGAGGAGGAGGAGTGGAGAAGTGAGAGGGAGAAGCACTCAGTGCCTACAGCTCAGAATTGACAGAAGCTGCAGAGCCAGCACCGGACGCCTGGTCTCCGACAACTCTGGACGCCTGGTCTCCGACAACTCTGGACGCCTGGTCTCTGACAACTCCGGACTAAAACTCCTTCTATTGCTCGGATCTCAGTCCCCTGGAAGGAATTCTGCAAAAACTAGGTAAGAGCACCTTGGCCATGCAGGACATTGCACACAATTGGCGTTCTCTCTACAAGATATCCATTGTAAGTTTCTGTGGTTGGGAAGGAGTTAACCCAGCCTTGGCCCCAGAGGGTTCTTATGCGCATAGCGCAGCTTTTAAGGCACAAGGCCGTATAGTGTTCCTATGTATGTTTTAATTGCGGTGTGGGTTCTGCTTCAAACGTATCCTGAGCTCCCTACAGACTCTTTCGTAAGCCAGGGTCGTCCGTAACCAAGGCTCTGTAGAATTTTCCACTGAGCTGGAATATCTACGCTGTTTTCATTTCTTTGGTTCAGGTGAAGGGAGCAAAGGAAAAAAAAAATAAAAAGGTTTGTGACTTCTGGGGTAACATCCATTACTGCCAATCAGATCTTCTTGTTGATTGATATAGAGTGGCCAGGAAGGGTCACCAGCCATACATGGGTCAGGGTTGGAAGCATTGGAGGAGGTTTGGTTGTACTCATAGAGATTTGTGGACCATCAAGATCCTCAACAATCCTGTTGCCAGCAAGGGTAACCATACATGGGCCAATGTTGGAAACACGGGAGGAGGTAGAATGTTTGGATTTGCTCATAGAGATTTGTTGACCGTAAATACCCCCAATAACCCTGTGGCCAGCAAGGGTCACCATACTTGGGTCAAAGTTGGAAGCATGGGAGGAGGTAGAATGTTTGGTTTTGCTCATAGAGATTTGTTTACCATCAAGATCCCCTAACAACCATGTGGCCAGCAAGAGTCACCATACATGAGTCAAAGTTGGAAGAATAGGAGGAGGTAAATTGTTTGGTTTTGCTCATAGAGATTTGTTGACCGTAAATACCCCATCAATCCTGTGGTCAGCAAGGGTCACCATACATGGGTCAAAGCTGGAAGCATAGGAGGAGGTAGAATGTTTGGATTTGTTCATAGAGATTTGTTGACCGTAAATACCCCCAATAACCCTGTGGCCAGCAAGGGTCACCATACTTGGGTCAAAGTTGGAAGCATGGGAGGAGGTAGAATGTTTGGTTTTGCTCATAGAGATTTGTTTACCATCAAGATCCCCTAACAACCATGTGGCCAGCAAGAGTCACCATACATGAGTCAAAGTTGGAAGAATAGGAGGAGGTAAATTGTTTGGTTTTGCTCATAGAGATTTGTTGACCGTAAATACCCCATCAATCCTGTGGTCAGCAAGGGTCACCATACATGGGTCAAAGCTGGAAGCATAGGAGGAGGTAGAATGTTTGGATTTGTTCATAGAGATTTGTTGACCGTAAATACCCCTAACAACCCTGTGGTCAGCAAGAGTCACCATACATGGGTCAAAGCTGGAAGCATAGGAGGAGGTAAAATGTTTGGTTTTGCTCATAGAGATTTGTTGACCATAAATACCCCATCAACCCTGTGGTCAGCAAGGGTCACCATACATGGGTTAACGTTGGAAGCATAGGAGGAGGTAGAATGTTTGGATTTGCTCATAGAGATTTGTTGACCGTAAATACCCCTAACAACCCTGTGGCCAGCAAGAGTCACCATACATGGGTCAAAGCTGGAAGCATAGGAGGAGGTAAAATGTTTGGTTTTGCTCATAGAGATTTGTTGACCGTAAATACCCCTAACAACCCTGTGGCCAGCAAGAGTCACCATACATGGGTCAAAGCTGGAAGCATAGGAGGAGGTAAAATGTGTGGTTTTGCTCATAGAGATTTGTTGACCATAAATACCCCATCAACCCTGTGGTCAGCAAGGGTCACCATACATGGGTTAACGTTGGAAGCATGGGAGGAGGTAGAATGTTTGGTTTTGCTCATAGAGATTTGTTGACCGTAAATACCCCTAACAACCCTGTGGTCAGCAAGAGTCACCATGTATGGGTCAAAGTTGGAAGCATAATAGGAGGTAGAATGTTTGGATTTGTTATAAAGATTTGGTGACTGTCAAGATCCCCCAACAACCCTGTGGTCAGCAAGGGTCACCATACATGGGTTAACGTTGGAAGCACGGGAAGAGGTAGAATATTTGGTTTTGCTCACAGAGATTTGTTGACTGTCAAGATCCCTTGACAATGCTGTGCTCGGCAAGGGCCACCATACATGGGCAGATGCCGGAAACAGAGGAGGAGGTAAAATGTTTGGTTTTACTCACGGAGATTTTTTAACTTTTTGAAAAAATCTCCATACATTATCTCCGACCCTTTCATTCTCTCGGGCTACTCGGGCAATGGCAGGACCTGAAGGTATAGAAGACGAGCAGATGTCTGGCCAACCTTCAAGGAGACACCTGGTGGGCGACAGGCAATTGCTGGTTTGTTACGGAACATTTGCTTTGCTATATTAAGAAGAAAGATTGAAGTGGAGGCGTCCGGTTTACTGTGAAGTTCCAGAAAAAGTTGTACATGGAGAAGTTATTAGAGAATCCCACAGACTGAAATAGCCCGGGTTATAGAGAGGAGAGATGGCGGCGCCCACCTGTGACATAGGGGGGTTATAGAGAGGAGAGATGGCGGCGCCCACCTGTGACATAGGGGTGTATAGAGAGGAGAGGTGGCAGCACCCACCTGTGACATTGGGGGGTTATAGAGAGGAGAGATGGCGGCGCCCACCTGTGACATAGGGGTGTATAGAGAGGAGAGGTGGCGTCGCCCACCTGTGACATAGGGGTGTATAGAGAGGAGAGGTGGCGGCGCCCACCTGTGACATAGGGGTGTATAGAGAGGAGAGGTGGCGGCGCCCACCTGTGACATAGGGGTGTATAGAGAGGAGAGGTGGCGGCGCCCACCTGTGACATAGGGGTGTATAGAGAGGAGAGATGGCGGCGCCCACCTGTGACATAGGGGGGTTATAGAGAGGAGAGATGGCGGCGCCCACCTGTGACATAGGGGTATCATAGAGGAGAGAGGTGGCAGCGCCCACCTGTGACATAGGGGTGTATAGAGAGGAGAGATGGCAGCGCCCACCTGTGACATAGGGGTGTCATAGAGGAGAGAGGTGGCAGCGCCCACCTGTGACATAGGGGTGTCATAGAGAGGAGAGATGGCGGCGCCCACCTGTGACATAGGGGGGTTATAGAGAGGAGAGATGGCGGCGCCCACCTGTGACATAGGGGTGTTATAGAGAGGAGAGATGGCAGCGCCCACCTGTGACATAGGGGGGTTATAGAGAGCAGAGATCGCAGCGCCCACCTGTGACATAGGGGTGTCATAGAGGAGAGAGGTGGCAGCGCCCACCTGTGACATAGGGGTGTATAGAGAGGAGAGATGGCAGCGCCCACCTGTGACATAGGGGTGTCATAGAGGAGAGAGGTGGCGGTGCCCACCTGTGACATAGGGGTGTATAGAGAGGAGAGGTGGCGGTGCCCACCTGTGACATAGGGGTGTTATAGAGAGGAGAGATGGCAGCGCCCACCTGTGACATAGGGGTGTTATAGAGAGGAGAGATGGCAGCACCCACCTGTGACATAGGGGTGTATAGAGAGGAGAGATGGCAGCGCCCACCTGCGACATAGGGGTGTCATAGAGAAGAGAGGTGGCAGCGCCCACCTGTGACATAGGGGGGTTATAGAGAGGAGAGGTGGCAGCGCCCACCTGTGACATAGGGGTGTATAGAGAGGAGAGATGGCGGCGCCCACCTATGACATAGGGGTGTTATAGAGAAGAGAGGTGGCAGCGCCCACCTGTGACATAGGGGGGTTATAGAGAAGAGAGATGGCGGCGCCCACCTGTGACATAGGGGGGTTATAGAGAGGAGAGGTGGCGGCGCCCACCTGTGACATAGGGGTGTTATAGAGAGGAGAGATGGCGGCGCCCACCTGTGACATAGGGGGGTTATAGAGAAGAGAGATGGCGGCGCCCACCTGTGACATAGGGGGGTTATAGAGAGGAGAGGTGGCGGCGCCCACCTGTGACATAGGGGTGTTATAGAGAGGAGAGATGGCGGCGCCCACCTGTGACATAGGGGTGTTATAGAGAGGAGAGGTGGCAGCGCCCACCTGTGACATAGGGGGGTTATAGAGAGGAGAGATGGCGGCGCCCACCTGTGACATAGGGGGGTTATAGAGAGGAGAGATGGCGGCGCCCACCTGTGACATAGGGGTGTATAGAGAGGAGAGATGGCGTCGCCCACCTGTGACATAGGGGGGTTATAGAGAGGAGAGGTGGCAGCGCCCACCTGTGACATAGGGGTGTTATAGAGAGGAGAGATGGCGGCGCCCACCTGTGACATAGGGGGGTTATAGAGAGGAGAGGTGGCGTCGCCCACCTGTGACATAGGGGGGTTATAGAGAGGAGAGGTGGCGTCGCCCACCTGTGACTTAGGGGTGTATAGAGAGGAGAGATGGCGGCGCCCACCTGTGACATAGGGGGGTTATAGAGAGGAGAGATGGCAGCGCCCACCTGTGACATAGGGGTGTATAGAGAGGAGAGATGGCGGTGCCCACCTGTGACATAGGGGTGTATAGAGAGTAGAGATGGCGGTGCCCACCTGTGACATAGGGGTGTATAGAGAGGAGAGATGGCAGTGCCCACCTGTGACATAGGGGTGTATAGAGAGGAGAGATGGCGGTGCCCACCTGTGACATAGGGGTGTATAGAGAGGAGAGATGGCGGTGCCCACCTGTGACATAGGGGGGTTATAGAGAGGAGAGGTGGCGGTGCCCACCTGTGACATAGGGGTGTTATAGAGAGGAGAGATGGCGGCGCCCACCTGTGACATAGGGGGGTTATAGAGAGGAGAGATGGCAGCGCCCACCTGTGACATAGGGGTGTATAGAGAGGAGAGATGGCGGTGCCCACCTGTGACATAGGGGGGTTATAGAGAGGAGAGGTGGCGGTGCCCACCTGTGACTTAGGGGTGTATAGAGAGGAGAGATGGCGGTGCCCACCTGTGACATAGGGGGGTTATAGAGAGGAGAGGTGGCGGTGCCCACCTGTGACATAGGGGTGTTATAGAGAGGAGAGATGGCGGCGCCCACCTGTGACATAGGGGGGTTATAGAGAGGAGAGGTGGCGGTGCCCACCTGTGACTTAGGGGTGTATAGAGAGGAGAGATGGCGGCGCCCACCTGTGACATAGAGGGGTTATAGAGAGGAGAGGTGGCGGTGCCCACCTGTGACATAGAGGGGTTATAGAGAGGAGAGCTGGCGGTGCCCACCTGTGACATAGGGGGGTTATAGAGAGGAGAGGTGGCGGTGCCCACCTGTGACTTAGGGGTGTATAGAGAGGAGAGATGGCGGTGCCCACCTGTGACATAGGGGTGTTATAGAGAGGAGAGATGGCGGCGCCCACCTGTGACATAGGGGTGTATAGAGAGGAGAGATGGCGGCGCCCACCTGTGACTTAGGGGTGTATAGAGAGGAGAGATGGCGGCGCCCACCTGTGACATAGAGGGGTTATAGAGAGGAGAGGTGGCGGTGCCCACCTGTGACATAGAGGGGTTATAGAGAGGAGAGATGGCGGTGCCCACCTGTGACATAGGGGGGTTATAGAGAGGAGAGGTGGCGGTGCCCACCTGTGACTTAGGGGTGTATAGAGAGGAGAGATGGCGGTGCCCACCTGTGACATAGGGGTGTTATAGAGAGGAGAGATGGCGGCGCCCACCTGTGACATAGGGGTGTATAGAGAGGAGAGATGGCGGCGCCCACCTGTGACTTAGGGGTGTATAGAGAGGAGAGATGGCGGCGCCCACCTGTGACATAGAGGGGTTATAGAGAGGAGAGGTGGCGGTGCCCACCTGTGACATAGAGGGGTTATAGAGAGGAGAGATGGCGGTGCCCACCTGTACTATAAGGGCTCAAGAATACAGATTTCCTGCTTTTCTCTCATTGATTTTTATTACTTGCTGACCAAATGTAACTTGAAAAGTAAATAGAAGCGATCACTTTTTATGGGTTTCATTAAATGTGGGAAATGACCCAAAAAACCTGCAACAATGTAACAATTGGGTGATAAAATGTCTTTTCCTCTGTGTACTGATTCCGAGGGGGGGGGGGGGGAGATGTGAGGGCGGGGCTTTGCTTTCATTGCTTTGGAGCAGAAAAGGGTTAACCGCTGGATTAGGTAATTTACTTACATTTCCGTGTAATTAATCCATGTGTTTGTTTGTTTGTTTGTTTGTTTGTTTGTTTGTTTCTGTGTCTTTGTTGCCTGTATCCTGCTGGGGAGATTTCCCTTCACTCTTCTGTCTCCCAGCAAGAAATGAGAGGAAATCTCTTCGGAGTGAATTGAATCGCCATGGAAAGCTGGTTAGTTAGTGGAGTTTCTTACGAAATGTTTCCTTTTAAGAACATTCATTCGATTTTCGAATTATTCGCGGGTGAAATTGGCGTTGGTTTTCAACGGCAGTGACAAGAAAATTCGAAGGAGCGGGATGGAAAATTGTTCTCAAGTGAATTACTGTTTTCATTTGAGAAAGTCCATTCCTTCCAAAATCGAATGATAAAAACAAATTACTGAAGTACTTTTGAAGGACGTTCGGTCATCGAATGTACTGAGAATTTCCATTCTCAGTACATCCCCGAGAACCCGGGGTCAGTAAGGGGCCCCATGAGATGCCCCTGGTACCTTTCATTGGCTTTGTCATAGGATTTTTTGGGTGTGGGCGAGGACACAGGGGCCCCATGATCCCCTATTGCCCGGGGGCCCCATGAGTTGTCAGTTCGCCCCTGCTCACATACACTTTATTCTGACAATTTGAATTGGTTGAGAAGTCGGACATTTTATTGGAATGATACATTGTATACAATTTAGTTTTTTAAAAAGGAATCCATAAACAAATGAAACACTTAACCGCGCAGCAGCTGACAGTCGTCCTGGTCAGCGTGGTGTCCGGGTTGACGTTGCCGGGAAGGAATAAAGACTTCTGTGTTGGAAAACTAAGCAGGGAGCGGCACCTGAACATGTAATGAGCACACGTGACTTCCTCCCCTGAGTTACATACATAATTACAAATGATCCTTTGGAATACATAGCACACATCGAACAGGAAGCGGCACCTGAACATGTAATGAGCACACGTGACTTCCTCGCCCGAGGTACATACATAGTTACGTAGGATCCTTTGGCATACATAGCACACATCGAGCAGGAAGCGGCACCTGAACATGTCATGAGCACACGTGACTTTCTCCCCCGAGGTACATACATAGTTACGTAGGATCCTTTGGCATACATAGCACACATCGAGCAGGAAGCGGCACCTGAACATGTCATGAGCACACGTGACTTTCTCCCCCGAGTTGCCTACAGAATTACAATGATCCTTTGGCATACATAGCACACATCGAGCAGGAAGCAGGAAGCGGCACCTGAACATGTAATGAGCACACGTGACTTCCTCCCCCGAGGTACATACATAGTTACGTAGGATCCTTTGGCATACATAGCACACATCGAGCAGGAAGCGGCACCTGAACATGTAATGAGCACACGTGACTTCCTCCCCCGAGGTACATACATAGTTACGTAGGATCCTTTGGCATACATAGCACACATCGAGCAGGAAGCCGCACCTGAACATGTAATGAGCACACGTGACTTCCTCCCCCGAGGTACATACATAGTTACGTAGGATCCTTTGGCATACATAGCACACATCGAGCAGGAAGCGGCACCTGAACATGTAATGAGCACACGTGACTTCCTCCCCCGAGGTACATACATAGTTACGTAGGATCCTTTGGCATACATAGCACACATCGAGCAGGAAGCGGCACCTGAACATGTAATGAGCACACATGACTTCCTCCCCCGAGGTACATACATAGTTACGTAGGATCCTTTGGCATACATAGCACACATCGAGCAGGAAGCGGCACCTGAACATGTAATGAGCACACGTGACTTCCTCCCCCGAGGTACATACATAGTTACGTAGGATCCTTTGGCATACATAGCACACATCGAGCAGGAAGCGGCACCTGAACATGTAATGAGCACACGTGACTTCCTCCCCTGAGTTACATACATAGTTACGTAGGATCCTTTGGCATACATAGCACACATCGATACAATTGTGTCACATTTAATCCAACGATATAAAAGGGATGGTATATCTCGGCCCATCGCACGCGGCTCTCACTAATCACAGATAAATGTCCTTCATTAGAGAACATGCCTGGCCGGCCCGGCAAACACACTGTCTTGGCAACAGAGCTGGCAATTAGTGATGGAGGCGTTGAAATGCATTCATTTGCAGAGGAAGCAAACAGCTGACAATGACAATGTTTACTAAAGACGGGTGAGCCTGGAAGCATCAGATAAAAAAACACCCAACAATTCAGCCCTCAGCCCCGGGGCGAGGCCTAACTATGAATGTGCAGCAATAAAGGTGACTCCGGCTTTGTCTCCCGCAGACAATAGAGATGTGGCAACAACATGAGCTGGCAAATGGCACTTCCAGCCAGAAAGTCAGATTTTCTGAATTACCGGATGATATTTACCTCCCTTAACACCTTCCGGACTGGAACTGCAGCTTTTAAACCATTAATGTGTCTATAGAAATATTTATTATTATTATTATTATTATTGATAATACTTTATATTTTTTATTTCATGGATATATATCATTTATATTTGATTTTATGTAAGTATATATAGGCGTGTGTACAGTATATATATATATTTTTTGCCATAGAGAGAGAGATTAATTAATTTATTTAATATTGTACTGTATATATTTTAGAGAGAGAGGGGGGAAAGGGAGAGGGGGGGGGAGGGAGGGGGGAGAGGGGGGAGAGAGAGAGGGAGGGGGGGGAGAGGGAGGGGGGGGGATAGAGGAGGAGGGGGGAGAGAGGGGGAGGGGGAGAGAGAGAGGGGAATAGAGATAGAGAGGGAGGGAGAGGGAGGGGGGAGATAGAGGAGGAGGGGGGAGAGAGGGAGGAGAGGGGAAGAGAGAGGGGGAGGGAGGGGAGAGAGAGGGGGGAGGAAGAGGGGGGGGAGGGAGGGGGGGAGAGGGGGGAGAGAGAGAGGGAGGGGGGGAGAGGGAGGGGGGGGAGATAGAGGAGGAGGGGGGAGAGAGGGGGAGGGGGAGAGAGAGAGGGGAATAGAGATAGAGAGGGAGGGAGAGGGAGGGGGGAGATAGAGGAGGAGGGGGGGAGAGAGGGAGAAGAGGGGAAGAGAAAGGGGGAGAGAGGGGGAGAGAGAGGGGGGAGGAAGAGGGGGGGAGGGAGGGAGAAGAGGGGAAGAGAGAGGGGAGAGAGAGGGGGGAGGAAGAGGGGGGGGGGAGGAAGAGGGGGGGAGGGAGGGAGGGGAGAGAGAGGGGGAGAGGTGAAGAGAGGGGGGAGGAAGAGGGGGGGAGGGAGGGGGGAGAGGTGAAGAGAGAGGGGGAAGAGAGAGAGGGAGAGATGGGAGGGAAAGAGAGAGAGGGAGATATAGGGGAGAGAGAGGGAGAGAGAGGGGGGGATGGAGAGAGGGAGGGAGGGAGAGAGTGGGAGGGGGATAGATGGGGGGAGATAGAGAGAGAGAAGGAGAGAGAGGGGGAGAGAGGGAGAGAGGTGAAGAGAGAGAGGGAGGGGGGTAAAGAGAGAGAGAAGGAGGGAGAGAGGGGGGAGAGAGAGGGGGAGAGGAAGATGGGGGGGGAGAGGGGGGGAGAGAGAAAGGGGAGAGAGAGGGGGGAGGGGGAAAGAGAAAGGGGAGAGAGAGAGAGGGGGGAGAGGGAGGGGGAGAGAGAGAATGAATATTGCTGTCTATATGATATGATTACCTGTGGCAGTCTTATATATTTTGCAGCATTTGGAGTGAGACAATCCAATGTGACCCGTGTGACTCATAAGCACAAGATTTGTGACGTTTTGCTGTCTCACTCTTAGCGCTGCAGTCTTCGGTCTACTCTTAGCCCTAATGGGTGTCACTTGGAAAGCTGCAGAATGTTGTTCACTTTCATGGGAGCAATATTGGAGCAAGGCTATGGAAAGAAGGATCCCTTTCAGGGATCTTGTAACTGGCGAGTTGATGGGATCACTCGGGCGACGTGTCCTCAGAGCCACGTTCCTCCCGCTACGATTTGGCGCAGTACATTGTAACCTTGCAGTAAGTCACAAAGTGTGAGGCTGCAACAGGGGCTGATCTGCGTCAGACAATTGTGAACACAGCCAAGAGCTGCACAGACACCGCTACTTACAAAATCCTCTTTGCTGCATTTTTGTTGCAGTTTTCAAGCAAAACAGGAATAAATGGCACCGCATGTAAAACACATCTACAACACAATACATATATATATCACACATACAACACAATACATATATATATCACACATTAGAGGCATCTTCGGAACACGTTATTCGGGGTGACATTTGTATGACATTTGTATGACAGTATTACGTGTTCTATGATTGGCTGGTATGTGAGCGTTTCCTGACAAGCGCTGCAGGCGATGAGACACAATCACAGCTTCATATTTACAGCAACAAGTCGGGTCAGAAAAGTCAGCCGGTTCCCACCAATCCCATGATAGCAATGGGCCCCAAACACTGGGCCAGGGGCCTGCCGCAGGGCCACAACCCCCCTCCTCCCGGGTCTCCAGCCAGCTGCAGATCCTCAAACCCACCACAGTGCCTCCCAGCTCCCATAGTGCCCCCAACCTCTTATATTGGCCCAAAGTGCACCCCCCCCCCCATCCCGGGTGCCTCCAGGCCCTTTGAGAGCCCTTAGCCTCCAAGTTACCCCCCCAACATTCCACAGTCAGCCGCCCAATGTGGCCCCTAGCCTGCTGTACAGCCTCCAGCCCCCCATAGTGTCCCCCCGAAATCCTGCAGTGTCCCAGATCACCCCCAACCCGTCCCAGTGTCCCCTCAGAACTCTTACCCCCCATGGTGGCCTCCAACCTCCAACTGTGCCACCACTCCCACAGTGCCCCCCGAAATCCCACAGTGTACCCCGAAATCCCGCAGTGCCCCCCAAAATCCTGCAGTGTACCCGAGCCTCCAGAGTGCTCTCACAGTGCCCCTGCAAAGCCCCCCGCCTCCTAGAGAGAACCCTCCGGAGACCAGTTGCTCCCCCTCCCCTCCAGAAAAATGGATTTCATTTCTCCCAGATCTGAGCCGTCACCCAGTGTGAGACTTGTTGGAATAAAGACCACTCACTGCTGCCCTCTCTCCTTGTGCAGGGGGACTGGTCTGGTCTCCACCCCCTCCTGTAGGTTTTTGTAATGGGTGGAGCCTCTTGGACTCCTCCCACAGCTCTGTTCTCTCTTTGTGCAGGGTGACTGGTCTCGTCTCCACCCCTTCCTGTAGTTTTTTGTAGTAGGTGGAGCCCACTGGACTCCTCCCACAGCTCTCCTTGTGCAGGGGACCAGTCTCATCTCCGCCCCCTCCTGCAGGTTTCTATAGTGGGTGGAGCCTAATGGGCCCCTCCCACAGCTCTGCTCTCTCTCTCTTTGTACTGGGGGACTGGTCTCGTCTCCGCCCCTCCTGTAGTTTTCTGTAGTGGGTGGAGCCTACTGAGCCCCTCCCACAGCTCTTCTTTCTGTCCTTGTGACCGGTCTCGTCTCCGCCTCCTCCTTTGGTTTTCTGCAGGCTGCCTATAGTAGGAGGAGCCTGCTTGGTCCCTCCCACAGCTCTGTACTCTGCACAGGCTATGTACAGCCCGGCGATGATGTCATTACTACTTTTACTAGGTAATATCTGGGTTTGCAAAGACATTTTGGTGCACGCAAAGCGGATTTATAACCTTCGTGACCTTCGAGGGAAATACTGAAGGACAGGTTTTTGTGGCTGGAGCTGAGCTCTAATAAACACTTCTGGGGGAAGGGGGGCTGGTGTATGTGGGGGGGGTCATCATCATCATTCCAGAGATTCCTCTCATAACATCCTGGTACTTCATGTCCCTGAATAGAGGACCACAGGAGGTGACGTCACCATCATTCATCTGTGCCGCTACCTGGACATCTGCGGACCGTCCCCCCAGCATGCAGATGGCTGTGGGGGTGTCCTGTCCGTCTGCCATTGCCTGGATGGATCATACATGGATCATACATGGATCATGGATCATACATGGACTGCAATGCATCTCTATGGGTAGCCGGGTGTGAGCCGAGGTGCGCCTGTTGGCACCGAAGTCCTTTGGGGTTCCTCAGACCGAGCGCAATCATTGCGTCCAGGTGGGCTTTGGGGGACAGACGTATCCAGCTACCCCTCCCCCCCAGGGCTCCGTATTCCTCCCATCACCCCTTCAATGCCGGAGCCGTGTCTGCAAAAAATCATTTTTGGCCTCAAGATTCGTTCAAACCCCCAAAAACACGACACGTTTCCGAAAGCAGAGACCCAGGAGAATAAAATGGTGGCCGTTCCACATTTTTTTATGCCACACGATCCCAGTAAAGAATACAGGAAAGTCCATTTTCAGTCACACCGATTCCATCACCCAATTATTCTGTACATGATAAGAGACGAGGTGCACCGAGTAAACAGATACCAAACGTGTCGAGTCTTCCAACCGACCGCGACATGAAGACAAACGACTGCGCCCGATATTTTCCATAGGCGACACTTTCAAAGCTCCGACCGGCCATTGCTATAGAGTTAGCCAGGAATTATTTATGTATTTCAGGTCCTTCTATATCACCATCAATGTACTCCACACTTTACATATATATTGTACATTCACATCAGGCCCCGCCCCCGAGGAGCATACAATCTAAGGTCCCTAACTCACATTCATACATACACATATTAGGGCCGACAGGATTCAATTAACCTACCAGCATGTCTTTGGAGTGTGGGAGGAAACTGGAGTACCCGGAGGAAACCCACACAGGCAGAACATGCAAACTCCAGGCAGGTGGTGCCATGGCTGGGATTCGAACCAAGAACCCGAGTACTGCCAGGTGGAAGTGCTAACCACTCTGCTGTAGGAATAATTGGATGATAATGATTGATCCCACATATGATGTATGTAACGTGGAGCGCAATGGATGTTTTCAAACAGACATCCCTGACACATGTATGTACAGTATGTATGCATGTGTGTATGTATGCCTGTATGCACAGTATGTATGTATGTACAATATGTATGCCTGTATGTACAGTATGTATGCATGTATGTATGTATGTATGCACAGTATGTATGTATGTATGTACAGTATGTATGTATGCACAGTATGTATGTATGTACAGTATGTATGTATGCACAGTATGTATGTATGTACAGTATGTATGTATGCACAGTATGTATGTATGTATGTATGTATGTATGTACAGTATGTATGTATGTATGTACAGTATGTATGCATGTATGTATGTATGTACAGTATGTATGTATGTATGTACAGTATGTATGCATGTATGTATGCACAGTATGTATGTATGTACAGTATGTATGCATGTATGCCTGTATGTATGTACAGTATGTATGCATGTATGTATGCACAGTATGTATGTATGTACAGTATGTATGCATGTATGTATGCACAGTATGTATGTATGTACAATATGTATGCACAGTATGTATGTATGTGCAATATGTATTCCTGTATGTACAGTATGTATGTATGCACAGTATGTATGTATGTACAATATGTATGCACAGTATGTATGTATGCAATAAAAACCATCCCCGGAGTTCAGGTTTAACTAACAAAAACAAAAACTAACAAAAAATAAAACATACTGAAAATACATTTTTTTCAACAAAATTCTACTGGTGTATAAAGCTCTATTATGCATAATCCAGGTGTGACCGGTTCTCTTTACCCCGGGTCCACACGTATGCGTTTTCCACAGCGTTTTGCATTTTGCAGAAACGCACAGCAGTCCATTGAACATGATTTCCTATGGGACAGGTTCACATCTCCAGGTTTTCACCCGGTGCATTTTTTTTTAAAGGGGCGGGGACTTTTTTAAAAGCTGCATTTTTGGTTTCATAGATTTCAATGGAAACGCTGCAGAAAAGCATGGAGTGTATTTTTTGCTGTGTTATTTTTTATATGTTTTTGATGCATTTTAATCTGCCTGGCAACAAGAGAAAAAAAAGCAAAATGCATCAAAAACGAATGTTCAAAAGCACAAAACGCACTGCAGAAATGGATCAAACACAAACTGCATAGGTGTGAACCGAGCCTAAGAGCAAGTTTTGTGTTACTGTAAAGTTCGGGCCAAGCTGGCCAAAACAAATTGTTCAAAGTATAAAAGAAAAAACCCTGAAGTTCGGCTTTAAAGAGAACCTGTCACACTTGGCGTGATGCAAGCTGGAGCTTTATACACCATATATAGTTACATATTACATAGTTACATATTACATAGTTCCATAGTTAGTCTGGCTGAAAAAAGACAAAAGTCCATCCAGTTCAACCATTAAAAAAAAAGTTATAATGCTACACCCACAGTGGATCCAGAGGAAGGAAAATACACCCAGCAAAGCACGATCCAATCTCCTCCTGCAGGGGAAACATTCCTCCCAGTAGTGCAGATATGTCCTTCTGTCCCTGCTTGGGCCAAGCTGGCCGAACAAACCAATTAAAGTAACCTAAAACCTGGAGTTCGGCTTTCATGGTCATTTCCTATGGAAGGTGTGCGGATGTGGATTGGCTGTCAGTGGCCTAGGAGAGGAGAGCGGAGGGGTGAGTGCCGTGTGGGTGCGGTACAAGCGATTAAACGGAACGCCTGAGATAAAAGCTGCCTCCTAGGTAACAGATGGCGGTAAACATTACATTGACGACACCATATCTGCAGACAGGCACCTGGCAACCCGCAGCCCCTTCCCTCGTGATATTTGTAGTATAAATACAGATTTTATAGTTGTGCTGCTAAACGTCATCGTGCCGATGTGAGCGATCCACGTGTGATCAGATGTTTAATTGTTCTTTAAACGAACAAACAACTGGAACCTTTTAAAAGATATGACTGAGAATAAAACCGACAATATCCGGAGGGAAGGCAGTTCAGGCTCGCTAAGATACAGCAAGATCCAGATCAACGAATCGCACTGAAGCACTTTCAAGCTGGGATGTCATGGTGGCGCTTTGTTTTGTTTTTTTGCACCATGGCACGGCACTTAAAGGGCCAAATTACTGCATAACAGAAGTACTGCTCTTTGCTCTCCATATTATCTTCCCACGTTCTCAGACTAATGCTGGATACCTGGATAGATTCATAGTTGTCCCTCTTTCCTCCTCAGTTGTCCCTCTTTACTGCTCAGTTGTCCCTCTTTCCTCCTCAGTTGTCCCTCTTTCATCCTCAGTTGTCCCTCTTTCCTCCTCAGTTGCCCCTCTTTCCTTCTCAATTGTCTAATTTCCTCCTTAGTTGCCCCTCTTTACTACTTAGCTATCTATCCCCCTCATTTATTCACCTATCCTCGTCAGCTGTCCCCCTCTTTCCTCCTCAGTTGTCCCTCTTTCCTCCTCAGTTGTCCCTCTTTACTGCTCAGTTGTCCCTCTTTCCTCCTCAGTTGTCCCTCTTTCATCCTCAGTTGTCCCTCTTTCCTCCTCAGTTATCCCTCTTTCCTCCTCAGTTGTCCCTCTTTCCTCCTCAGTTATCCCTCTTTCCTCCTCAGTTGTCCCTCTTTCCTCCTCAGTTGTCCCTCTTTCCTCCTCAGTTATCCCTCTTTCCTCCTCAGTTGTCCCTCTTTCCTCCTCAGTTATCCCTTTTTCCTCCTCAGTTGTCCCTCTTTCCTCCTCAGTTGTCCCTCTTTCCTCCTCAGTTATCCCTCTTTCCTCCTCAGTTGTCCCTCTTTCCTCCTCAGTTATCCCTTTTTCCTCCTCAGTTGTCCCTCTTTCCTCCTCAGTTGTCCCTCTTTCCTCCTCAGTTATCCCTCTTTCCTCCTCAGTTGTCCCTCTTTACTGCTCAGTTGTCCCTCTTTCATCCTCAGTTGTCCCTCTTTCATTCTCAGTTGTCCATCTTTCCTCCTCAGTTGTCTATCTTTACTCCTCTGTTTTATGTCATTCCTCCTCAGTTGTCTCTCATTTCTCCTCCTTTGGCTCTCATTGTCTCTCTTTCTTCTTCATATCCATACTTCCTCCTCAATTGTCCCTCTTTTCTCCTTTTCTCCTCGGTTTTCCATAATTCCTCCTCAGTTATCCATCTTTGGTACTCCATTGTCTCTCTTTCTTCTTCATAGTCATACTTCCTCCTCAATTGTCCCTCTTTCCTCCTCAGTTATCCCTCTTTCATCCTCAGTTGTCCATCTGTCCTCCTCAGTAGTCCGTCTGTCCTCCTCAGTTATCCCTCTTTCATCCTCAGTTGTCCATCTGTCCTCCTCAGTAGTCCGTCTGTCCTCCTCAGTTATCTATCTTTACTCTTCAGCTGTCCACCTTTTCTCTTCAGTTGTCCCTCTTTCTTCCCCGGTTATACATCTTTGCACTTTTGTTGTCCATCTTTACTTTACAGTTTAATTTCCTCCTCAGTTATCCATATTTCCTCCTCAGTTTTTCCTATTTCCTGCAGGGTTGTCCATTTTCCTATCAGTTAACCATCTTGCATCCTCAGTTGTCTCTTTTTCCTCCTCAGTTATCCATCTTCTTTATCAGCTGTTTCTCTCCCTACTCAGTTGTCCATCTTTGCTGCTCTGTTGTCTCTCTTTATTCTTCATATTCATTCTTCCTCCTCAGTTTTCCCTAATTCCTCCTCAGTTATCCATCTTCCTCCTCCGATGTCTTTCTTTCCTCCTCAGTTGTTCATCTTTGCTCCTCCATTATCTCTCTTTCTTCCTCATATCCATACTTCCTCCTCAGTTGTCTATTTTCCTCTTCAGTTATCCATCTTCTCTCTTTAGCTGTCTCTCTTTCCTCCTCAGTTGTCCATCTTGCCTCCTCAGTTGTCTCTCTTTCCTCCTCAGTTGTCCCTCTTTCCTCCTCAGTTGTCCCTCTTTACTGCTCAGTTGTCCCTCTTTCCTCCTCAGTTATCCCTTTTTCCTCCTCAGTTGTCCCTCTTTCCTCCTCAGTTGTCCCTCTTTCCTCCTCAGTTGTCCCTCTTTCCTCCTCAGTTATCCCTCTTTCCTACTCAGTTATCCCTCTTTCCTCCTCAGTTGTCCCTCTTTCCTCCTCAGTTGTCCCTCTTTCCTCCTCAGTTGTCCCTCTTTCCTCCTCAGTTGTCCCTCTTTCCTCCTCAGTTATCCCTCTTTCCTACTCAGTTGTCCCTCTTTACTGCTCAGTTGTCCCTCTTTCATCCTCAGTTGTCCCTCTTTCATTCTCAGTTGTCCATCTTTCCTCCTCAGTTGTCTATCTTTACTCCTCTGTTTTATGTCATTCCTCCTCAGTTGTCTCTCATTTCTCCTCCTTTGGCTCTCATTGTCTCTCTTTCTTCTTCATATCCACACTTCCTCCTCAATTGTCCCTCTTTTCTCCTTTTCTCCTCGGTTTTCCATAATTCCTCCTCAGTTATCCATCTTTGGTGCTCTATTGTCTCTCTTTCTTCTTCATAGTCATACTTCCTCCTCAATTGTCCCTCTTTCCTCCTCAGTTATCCCTCTTTCATCCTCAGTTGTCCATCTGTCCTCCTCAGTAGTCCGTCTGTCCTCCTCAGTTGTCCCTCTTTCCTCCTCAGTTATCTATCTTTACTCTTCAGCTGTCCACCTTTTCTCTTCAGTTGTCCCTCTTTCTTCCCTGGTTATACATCCTTGCACTTTTGTTGTCCATCTTTACTTTACAGTTTCATTTCCTCCTCAGTTATCCATATTTCCTCCTCAGTTTTTCCTATTTCCTGCAGGGTTGTCCATTTTCCTATCAGTTAACCATCTTGCATCCTCAGTTGTCTCTTTTTCCTCCTCAGTTATCCATCTTCTTTATCAGCTGTTTCTCTTTCGTACTCAGTTGTCCATCTTTGCTGCTCTGTTGTCTCTCTTTATTCTTCATATTCATTCTTCCTCCTCAGTTTTCCCTAATTCCTCCTCAGTTATCCATCTTCCTCCTCAGATGTCTTTCTTTCCTCCTCAGTTGTTCATCTTTGCTCCTCCATTATCTCTCTTTCTTCCTCATATCCATACTTCCTCCTCAGTTGTCTATTTTCCTCTTCAGTTATCCATCTTCTCTCTTTAGCTGTCTCTCTTTCCTCCTCAGTTGTCCATCTTTGCTCCTCAGTTTTCCATATTTCCTCCTCAGCTATCTCTTTTTCCTCCTCAGTTGTCTACCTTTCTTCCTCAATTGCCTCTCTTTCCTTCTCAGTTGTCCACCATGCCTCCTCTGCTGAACCTCTTTGTGATCTCATGTACAGACCTCAATACAGATGTTCTGTTTAACTACCAAATTTTTTTTCTACACTAAACCTTTCACCCAACTCCTAAATTATTTAATTTCTTGTCCTGAAACGTAAATTAAATAAGCAGCTGTGGGTTGAACCAAACATTTTTGGCCTATTCATTTTTCCTGGACCACGTAACGTGGGTCCTGATGGGGATGTGTCCTTTGTGTGCATACTGGGGGTTATGGAGTATGGAGGATTTTGTTTGTATAATAAAGTACACAAAGTGCACACCGAGGAGCCCCATCCATGACTCCAGCAGGTGGGCAGAACTGGAAACGTTGTCAGGAGATGGTTGGGATAGAAGAGAGCAGCGATATTGGAGCCTTCTATGTCGTCTGACCCTTTAGCTCTCCGTAGTTCTGTGTCCTCTCCAGTGTTCTGTGTCGTTTATCCACATCGGATATTTATGGCAGCCATCATAGGAAGCTGGACATCCTTTTCTTTCTCCCGATACAACCTTGAATTTCCCAGGTTCTGCTCAGCTCATATGGTGACCTTTCCAGCCGCTTCCTTCAGTATGAAATATACCGGAACGTACTCAGCAATTCTCGACAACAATGTTCCATGTCATTGTCTATATGACGTGCTTCCCAGGTTCTCTGAGGGAACTTAAGACCATGCCTTTAGAACATTATTTAAAGATCAACTACAACCACATTTTTGTGTTTTGCTTTGTATTCAGGGGGAAGGGCTAGAAAATCTATTAGGCTTAGTTCAAAATTAGGAGGTTGGTCAGCATTTGTTAACCCCTAACCCACTCACCTTCAAATTTGCATGGCAGCCCGGGTTGACGTTGGGTGGGTTGACATTGCTGCGGCCACAATTCTTAAGAGTGTGACAATTTTAACTTGGCATGTTGAGCTTGAACAAATAATTGGTCCTGGACTCCCGGGGAAAATTCAGCTCCACAGGTCGTGAAGTTAGTGATGTGCGGCATTTGGATGCCGGGAAGGCAGCTCTTATGTACAGAAGGGCTTCCAAAGCCACTCCAGATTGGACTTGGAGGTAGATCAAAGGAGCGCCACACTAGACGAGGCCAAACATCTTACAAAGGAAAAAATATTCCATTAGGACAAAGGGGAGGGGAATAAACCAACATGAGTGAATGTGCAAAATGGGTCCAATTCCATGGCGGGCAGGCGGCTCTCATGTACAGAAGGGCTTTCAAAGCCACTTCAATAGGAAGTGGAGAACGATCAAAGAAGCCAGAAGTACAGATTCCGATTTCAGTTTAGACAAGCCATGTATTTTGAGGATTCAGCACCCCCTAAATTAGATGTGTGGCCTTTTGGTTCCTTCCTCCCCTGTTCTCTTCAGGAGTGCCCCCCTAGTACTTGGTGGTCGGCTTTGGCTAGCCACAAGGAAAGGGGTCCGCCAAGCCTTCTGGTGGACCCCTTTGTTGGACCATGATGGAAACCTCAGTCCCTGTCAGGAGCCTTGCGCCCCACAGGGTAGAGGTCTGTGGACTAGAGCACACCCCTAAGTGTACTTTTTTGTGTTGGTGTTTTGCACTTTTTTTGTTCGTTTTTTAACCAACTTTAAAAAAAAATGTATTCTTCTCAATCAGATACAACAAAACGCTTAGCAAACCAAAACGAATACATAAAGGAAGTTCATTGTTGGGGTCTACATGCCCTTTAAGTGAGAGCCGCAGGCAGATCCCTTGAATAAAATGATGTCCCTGGGACCTTGCATGGATTCATCCTCCCTCTGGAGTAAAGCCCGCAGATTTAACCCCGTGTGACCCCAGATTTATATCTTGCTTTTGTTTCAGGGCTTTTATTAACTTTTTTTAATGCCTATAGAAACACCAACCAATTCCGCTAAAAAGATTATCCATGAGTGCAACGGCGCCCTCCGAGGGCTATTCAGTGAGATGGCGCATTGTGCAGCGTGAGGACAGAGACAAAGCCCTCCTGCTGGAACTCTGATGCTTGTGTGTAAACTTTGACTCCCGCTGGCAGAAACTAGTTTGTATTTACCAAACCCCAGCAAGGTGCAGTCATGTGTTCCCAGCCATGCCCTGAGCTGAAGGCGGCTTTAACACTTTACTGCCCCGGGCAGCCCTCCCTGTGGGGTGCAAATCCCAGAGCTGAAAGGGTTACATTGTTAATTGAAGGAAATTAGACTGTTAGATGGGAAACATTGTGCTTGTAATTGTCTCTTTGTAGCATGGCCATCTTGTGAGGTCAGGCACTGATGTCGGGGGAGGAGGCCTGGCTCGCAGTCTCCGCTCTAATTCATCCCAAAGGTGTTCTATGGGGTTGAGGTCAGGACTCTGTGCAGGACAGTCAAGTTCCTCCACCCCAAACTGGCTCCTCCATGTCTTTATGGACCTTGCTTTGTGAACTGGTGTGCCCCTTCCCACAAAGTTGGGAGCATAAAATTGTCGCCTAAAGTGTTCCCTTCACTGGACCTAGGGGGCCAAGCCCAACCCCTGAAAAGCACCCCCACACCATAATCCCCCCTCCACCAAACTTTACACAATGCAGTCAAGCAAGTAATGTTCTGGAAACCACCAAACCCAGACATATTCATAAGATTGCCAGACAGAAAAGCATGATTGGTCTCTCCAGAACACATCGCCATGCTCTAGACTCCAGTGGCAGCATGCTTTACACCACAGCATCCAACCCTTTGCATTGCATTGCATTTGGTAATATAAGACTCAGATGCAACTGTTCAGCCATAGAAACCCATTCCATGGGGCTTGCTATACATACACCATACTCCTTTTGTTGTTGTTGCACATTAGAGAGAGTGTTCTGATCCAATTGCAAAGGACCATGGTCACCCTATTTTGCATACTAATTTGCCTACTCCTTTCCTTGGCTCAGCCCCCAAGCAGTGTGGGATTATTCAAAAATATGCAAATTTGTCTGAGACATTTCCCACCCAGAAAACCCCTACAGGGAATGGGCAAATAGTCCTTACAGCAGAACTTGAGTGGAGCTCCGCTTGAAATTGGTTTTCAAATGTTTGTTCGATATTGTTTTTAAATTCAAACTTGTCTTCGATTTGAATTTTAGCCGAATTTCGTTGCATTATTTAGGATTAGTTTATATTTTTTATTTTTGTAATTTGTAATTATGATACATCTGAATCTCCGAATAACAAAAAAATAAATCCGAAATTCGATTCAGAATGAAACGAACCGAACATGTCTACTAATGGATGCGCTATGGTGTGAACGAGACCTTGTTGTCATGGGCTTATCTACAATCATTCAATCAATGGGTTTGCTGGGTTCAGAAGCAACCATGGCCCTTAATATGAAGTTGCTCCCCTTTACAACTATAACATCCTCAAAGGCTTTCCAGAAGATTTTTGAGTGTCTTTGTGGGTTGGATGAGGAATCCCTGGCTCACCATCAGTGGTCCAATTCATCCCAGAGGTGTTCAGAAGGGTTGAGGTCAGGGCTCTGTGCAGAGTACTTGAGTTCTTTTATGATTGCAGCCCTGCTGAAAGCCTTTGGAATGAGAAGACCCTATACCAAAGGTCTTCCAAAAGTAGGGTTGAAGTTAGGGTTCCTCCAGGACCTCAAACCTACTAAACGCCTTTAGGAAGAAAAGATCTCATCCCAAAGCTGTTTTGTAGGGTTAAGGGCTGGATGTTGTATAAGAAGACCCTATACCAAAAGACTTCCAAAAGTAGGGTTTAGGTCTGGGCTCTGTGCAGGACACTCGAGCTCCTCCAGGACCTCAAACTTACTGAACACCTTTGGGAAGAAAATACCTCACCCCAAAGTTGTTCTGTAGGGTTAAGGGCAGGTGGCGTATTCACCACAAGGCATTTGCCTAGGGCGGCATTATTTAGGGAGGCAGCACTGCCCCCTGGAAGAAGGGACATATACTACATGGGGACCCTGTGGGATCCGAGAGAGGCTCCAGGCTGCTTGATGGTGCATGCAGAGCCTAACTGTTGTTCCCGGGGATGATCAGAGCTGTGAAAGTGTGTGTCTTTCTCTCTGTCACTGTGTGTGTGTGGGGGGGGGGTGTTAGTGGAAGGCTCTCTCAGGTGGGGGGATGTGGCAGGGGTGTTGCTGATCACTGTCAGGTTGCCTAGGGCAGCACAAAACCTAAATACACCACTAGCTGGATGCTGTACAAGAAGACCGGAGGTCTTCCAAAAGTAGGGTTGAAGTCAGGGCTCTGTGGAGGACACTCAAGTTCGTCTATGACATCAAACCTACTGAATACCTATGGAATGAGAAGACCTGATCCCAAAGGTCTTCCAAAAGGCTAACGTCTGGGCTCTGTGCAGGAGACTTGAATTCCTCCAGGACCTCAAATCTACTGAACACCTTTAGGAAGAAAAGACCTCATCCCAAAGCTGTTTTGCAGGGTTAAGGGCAGGTGCCAATGCTGGATAAGAAGACCCTATACCAAAGTTCTTCCTAAAGTAGGGTTGAGGTCTCGGCTCTGTGCAGGACACTCACGTTCCTCTATGACATCAAACCTATTGAACACCAATGGAATGAGAAGACCTGATCCCAAAGTTCTTCCAAAAGTAGGGTTGAGGTCTCGGCTCTGTGCAGGACACTCACGTTCCTCTATGACATCAAAGCTATTGTACACCAATGGAATGAGAAGACCTGATCCTAAAGGTCTTCCAAAAGTAGGGTTGAGGTCACGTCTCTGTATAGGACACTTGAGTTCCTCAAGGACCTCAAACCTACACTCGAGTTCCTCCACACCAAACTGGTCAAACCATGTCCTGTACATATAATTTGTTTTTTAAAAGTACATTTGTAACAAGTTTTCTTGATTATTGACAACATTATGATCGTTACGGGACAAACTTTACACATATTCCTTAGAGTATATAACATTATAAAAGGTAACAGATGCACTGGTCATGGATTGTCTTCAGTAATCTTTCTTCTTTTTGTTGCAGGACATGGCTAGTTCAACAAACCTCTCCACCTCTTGGACATTTTTGGTTTCCATTTTGCTTCTGTCTGGTTTCCTACATTTGACAGATGCGCAGACTCCTCCAGCAGGATGTGGAAACATCAACTCAATATATTACTATTTATGTGACCTTTCCTCTGTATGGGGTATTGTTCTAGAAGCGATTACCAGTGCTGGCATTGTGGCCTCGTTCATCCTAACCATTGTTCTGTTAGCCAGCATCCCATTTATCCAGGACAAGAGGAAGAAAAGCATGCTGGGAACTCAGGTGTTCTTCCTTATCGGCACCTTTGGCCTCTTCTGTTTGGTCTTTGATATGATAGTCCAAAAATACTTCTCCACTTGTGCGTCAAGGAGGTTCCTCTTTGGAGTGCTCTTTGGCATCTGCTTCTCATGTTTGTGGGCGCACGCAATTAACCTCAACTACCTGGTGAGAAGGAACAAGGGGCCGAGCGGCTGGACCATTTTCGGCATTGCTTTGGCCCTTTCTCTCGTAGAAGTCATCATTAACACCGAATGGCTCATTGTCACCATTGTACGGACAACGGGCACCCCAGGAGCTCCATGTGCCATTGAAAACCAGGATTTCGTCATGGCTCTGATTTACGTCATGTTCCTCATTGTGGCCGGGTTTGTGACCTGCTGGCCGGCACTGAGTGGGCGATACGGCCACTGGAAGAAGCATTCGGCTTTCATCATCATCACCCTTTTTGTCTCTGCCTGCATTTGGATCGTTTGGATTGTTATGTACGTTTATGGAAACATCCAGGTTGGAGACCCAGTGTACTGGGATGACCCAACGTTGGCCATCGCTCTTGTATCCAACGCCTGGGCCTTCATCTTCCTCTACATTATTCCCGAGATCTCTCAGCTGACCAAACCGAGCCTGGAGCAGACTTTCGAAGAGGAGCTCTACACGACAAGAGGCGTGGGTTATGAAACCATCCTCAAGGAACAAGGTTCTCAGAGCATGTACGTGGAGAACAAAGCCTTTTCTATGGACGAGTCGCAAGCAGGTAAGCAGACGATGATTTTACTCCTTCACCGGATGACTGAAGCAGTTTGAAAGCTTATCTAGTCCCTGTGGTCATCCAGAACACATAGAATCCTGTCTGTCCCCGGAGTCACTGTCTGTCCCCGGAGTCACTGTCTGTCCCTAATGTCCTTGCCACGCTCAATCAGAAGTTCACATTTTAGGGCCATCTGGCCTTCTGTTGGGTTTGGTTGGGTTGAGGCCTACACAAATATGGAGATCCTGAGCTCTAGTATTGTCTCTGCTAAGTTCCAAACCCAACACCCTTTGAGATGAACCTCTGATTGTAGTTGTATTTAAAGGAGCTGTCACTTTTGTCAGTTGGTGATGATCACATGACCCATTGAAAGAGCAGTTCGTAAGGGCCGCGTCACATTCAGTGAATTGCCTGCTAATCTCTAACTCCCTTTTTTTTTTTTTTTTTTGGAAGGGTTCAAATACCTGTCATGTTTTGCCTCCGAGCTGTGACCTCATTGGGAAGATTTTCCCTTACTTCCTGTCCCAGTGACACCCCTACAAGAAGCACGGAAGGTGGCTGTCATCGGGACGTGAACTCAAAATGGCAGATAGTCGTTCAGTCTAAAGTGTGGGTCGCCATCAGCAATGAACTTCTGTTTAGTCTGGTTCAGGGGTGGACTGACAACTCATGGGGCCCCCGGGCAATAAGGGATTATGGGGCCCCTGTGTCCTCGACCACACTCAAAAAAAGCCTATGAAATGGTACCAAGGGCATCTCATGGGGCCCCCTACTGACCCCGGGCCCTCGGGCACTGCCCGAGTTCCCAAATGGTCAGTCCGCCCCTGGGGGGGTTAGACTGCCAGATTCCAGTGAGCTGAAAACTTACTTTGCTCTCTTCTGCACCTTTATCAGTTACATTGTTGCCAACGATCACACTCAGGGATTTGGAATCGCTCGACAGGATCGCTGCGATTCCAAACTGTGGTAAATAAAAGCGCAATGCGTGTTTGGGCGCCATATGACTCCATTCACACTGGAGCGACTCCACAGTCACATGATTTCCAGGTGATCCAACTCTACACTCTCTTGCAACAAAGTAGCAGCAGACACCTTTCCAAAGTCGCTGCATCTTTGAGTCGCACCGATTTCAACAATCGCCATCGAAAAGAATGTTCTGCAGCTTGGATTTCGCAAAGTCGCGTGATAAGTCGCACAAGTGTGAACGGAGCCTATTTCTTAACAGCACCCCAAACACGATTTTTTTTTTTTGGTCATGCATGCAACAGAATCGCCTGGAAATCACGTGAAGCTCATCGGCCAATAAAGGAGAAGGAGCTTCTTGTGGGCGACAAACACGCATAGGGCAGCCTATTGAAGTGATTACGTTGCCCCATGCGTGGAATCTGTGGAAATGTGCGTAAATCACGCTCATAAAATCAGGAACAGGAACGCTCCTTCCCTGTTCATCAGATTTGAACAGGCCGCCTCCCCTTTCTGCGATTTTTGCCTCTGCTGCATTTTTAGGGCCCTTTCAAGTCTGAAGGTTTGGGATCACCGCGATTTCGAATCACACTGCAATCCTGCCAAAAGCGCACCACGTGTACCTAGGGCCACAGGTTGGGCGGGGGGGGGGGGCTGTAATCCTCAGAGATAGCTGGCAAAAATGTAACTAATGCAGGTCATACACGGGTCAAAAACCGAAAGTTTTTTTATTAAAAAAAAAAGAAAAATCAGTCATTAGATCGGCCGACATTACCACCAACGGTAAAAAAATTGGCCGATTTTCATCCCGTCTGCATTTAATTACTTCTGTCCCTGCAGAGAGCTCCGCTATTATATTTGACATGAAAAAGTCTTGCGGTTGCAACAATGTATCTATTTGTATCTATTTGTATTCATTTCGGATACAGATGTTTTTATTCGGATACAAATAGATACAAATAGATACATTGTTGCAACCCCAAGACTTGACATATAAAATATAACAGCGGACTGGGATTCTTCTTCCTCTTCCAGGTCACGGCTCATGCGCAGATTTTTTATCGGTAAAACGATCGGCAGATTTGCCCATCATAGCCGGGAAAATCGGCCGATCGTCAAAATCGGCCACGAATTTTCCAACTTGACCGATAAAAAAATGTGCCAAAACCCCGAAAAACAGCCGACCAATTAACCCACTAACGGTGTGAAAATTGGCCGATTTTCGACCCATGTATGGCCTGCATAAGGCTAAGGCCCCAGTGATCTGGGATCACCATGATTCTGCCCACGACTCCGAATCGCAACGCACTCCTGTCAGAGCGCCCCGTGCGTGTCTGTGTGCCACTCGTTTTTAATGGCACCTAAAGCAGGAGGCAGTTCTGCCGCGATTGTCGCGCAAATGATCGTGCGGCAGTGGCGGTGAACCGCTTCGCCTGCAGCTCGTCACCCAAACAGGAGCAGGAGCTTCAATCGCAGCAAAACCGCTTTAGGTGCCATTAACAATGAACGGCACACAAACACGCACGGTGCGCTTTCCAGGAGTTCCGTGCGTTTTGGAATCGTGAGCAGAAACGCGGCAATTCCACCCTTGATCCCAAATCTCCAGATGTGCACGGAGCCTTAGCCTTAGTTACATTGTTGCCAGCTAACTCTGAGGATTACAACCCCCCCCCCCCCCACCCTCTATGTCCTGGGTGCCCAAAATGTGCCCTGAGGTCCGCATGTGGCCCTTTGATATATGATGTGTGGCCCTTGGTCTTCTGCAGCATATCCCCAGTCAACAATACTTCCTGTCCACACTCTCTGACCCTCATCTCCTCTATTAGGTCTGTGTGGGGTCCTTTGGTGATGTCAGGGGCCACATTTCAGGCGCCCTTTAGCTCATAAGTTGACAAGGGGAGGAGGGGGGTTGCTGTTTTGTAGCATTTCCTGTCCTAAGGTGACAACCACAGACTGAGAAGACTATTTTATTTATTTTTAATATTCAAAGCAATCTCCCCCATCCATCCATCCATCCCTCCATGTCTCCATCCATCCATCCCTCCTTCCATGCCTCCATCCATCCCTCCATGTCTCCATCCCTCCAACTATCCATCCAACCATGTCTCCATCCAACCATGTCTCCATCCATCCATCCACCCACCCATATCTCCATCCATCCCTCCAACCATCCATCCATCCCTCCATGTCTCCATCCATCCATCCATCCATCCCTCCTTCCATGCCTCCATCCATCCCTCCATGTCTCCATCCCTCCAACCATCCATCCAACCATGTCTCCATCCAACCATGTCTCCATCCATCCATCCACCCACCCATATCTCCATCCATCCCTCCAACCATCCATCCATCCAACCATGTCTCCATCCATGCATCCATCCCTCCATGTCTCCATCCATCCATCCCTCCAACCATCCATCCAACCATGTCTCCATCCACCCCTCCATGTCTCCATCCATCCATCCCGCCAACCATCCATCCCTCCATGTCTCCATCCATCCATCCACCCACCCATGTCTCCATCCATCCCTCCATGTCTCCATCCATCCATCCCCTGCCCTCTATGTCCTGGGTGCCCAACCTGTGGCCCGAGGGCCGCATGTGGCCCTTTGGTATATGATGTGTGGCCCTTGGTCTTCTGCAGCATATCCCCAGTCAACATTACATCCTGTCCACACTCTCTGACCCTCATCTCCTCTATTAGGTCCGTGTGGGGTCCTTTGGTGATGTCAGGGGCCACATTTCGGGCCCCCTTTGGCTCATAGGTTGACAAGCACTGAAGAAGAAGAGGAGGGGGGAGCTGTTCTGTAGCATTTCCTGTCCTAAGGTGACAACGTTGCTCCTTTGTGGATACAGTGCAGTGAATGAGCGTTGTCACCCGATGACAGGGAATGTGTTACTGGCGGGATCACCGGGTGGAAATAAATGGGGGAAAAAAATCTGAAAACAAGAAAAGGAATGCAGCCGTCACCCGAAGGACAGGTAAGCTGCGATTTGCGTCTTTTTCTCATCCCGTGTGTACGCGGCTCTCGTTAGTCACCACGTGTGACGTCACGGATACAATGTAACGCGCTCCCCGCGGATACAATGTACAGAATATCGCACAATGGATACATTCTGTCCTGTTCACACACAAGGTGATCGTTACTCGGCTTTTGTTTTCCAGCAGCCAAGAAGCCGGTGTCGCCCTACAGCGGGTACAACGGGCAGATCAGGAGCAGCGTGTACCAGCCCACGGAGATGGCGCTCATGAACAAGAACACGGTAAGCTGGGGCCCGGGGCCCCCGTCTGCGATGCGCCTCTCCCCGCCAATGTCTTTCCTCTCCGGTGCGGTGACTCGGTGACTCTGCAGACTATTCACGGCGGGCCCCGCGCCCTGCCAACACCGAGACGCCGCTTCTTAAAGGGCCACTCCACTCCGGTACAATAAATACCTTCCCAGAATAGATCGGGACGTCTGCGACCGGCCAACGAGAACCATCTTGTTTGATACGTTGTAGCCGTTCAGAAAGGAAGGATCGTTTTATGGGGCTCTGAACTTCCCTCCACCGAGAATGAAAAGGTTCCATGTGTTCTGGGAGAGTGGGGGAGGGCTGGACCCCCTGTCAGGTCTTCATTGCTGTCTGGAGGCATTTGTTCCCTTTAGTTGTCGCCAGAAAATATATTGTATAATGTAATAATAATAATAATAATAACAATATTTATAATAATATCCATAATATTCATTTTATATATATATATATTTATATACACTATGTATACTGTGTGTGTAGATATATGTAGCTTTCTCAGAGATTAGGTTCAGGAATTCTCTCATTCCAAGCCACCCCTTCTCTCCACCCCACCCACCTCCGAGCACCATCCCTTGTCTCCACCCCACCCACCTCCGAGCACCATCCCTTGTCTCTGCCCCTACCCACCTCCGAGCACCATCCCTTGTCTCCGCCCCTACCCACCTCCGAGCACCATCCCTTGTCTCCGCCCCTACCCACCTCCGAGCACCATCCCTTGTCTCCACCCCCTACCCACCTCTGAGCACCATCCTTGTCTCTGCCCCTACCCACCTCCGAGCACCATCCCTTGTGTCCACCCCCTACCCACCTCCGAGCACCATCCCTTGTCTCCGCCCCCTACCCACCTCCGAGCACCATCCCTTGTCTCTGCCCCCTACCCACCTCCGAGCACCATCCCTTGTCTCTGCCCCCTACCCACCTCCGAGCACCATCCCTTGTCTCTGCCCCCTACCCACCTCTGAGCACCATCCTTGTCTCTGCCCCCTACCCACCTCCGAATACCATCCCTTGTTTCCGCCCCCTACCCACCTCCTAGCACCATTTCTTGTTTTCGCCCCCTACCCATCTCCAAGCACCATCCCTTGTGTCCGTTCCTACCCACCTCTGAGCACCATCCCTTGGTTCCACCCCTACCCACTTCCGATCACCATCCCTTGTCTCTGCCCCCTACCCACCTCCGAGCACCATCCCTTGTCTCCACCCCTACCCACCTCCGAGCACCATTCCTTGTCTCTGCCCCTACCCACCTCCGAGCACCATCCCTTGTTTCTGCCCCTACCCACCTCCGATCACCATCCCTTGTCTCTGCCCCCTACCCACCTCCGAGCACCATTCCTTGTCTCCACCCCTACGCACCTCCGAGCACCATCCTTGGTTCCTCCTCTACCCACTTCTGATCACCATCCCTTGTGTCCACCCCCTACCCACCTCTGAGCACCATCCCTTGTTTACGCCCTTTACCCACCTCAGAGCACCATCTCTTGTTTCCGCCCCCTACCCACCTCCGAGCACCATCCCTTGCTTCCGCCCCCTACCCACCTCCGAGCCAGGGGCAGACTGACAACTCATGGGGTCCCCGGGCAATAGGGGATCATGGGACCCTTGTGTCCTTGCCCAAACTCAAAAAAAGCCTATGAAAAAGGTACCAGGGGCATCTCATGGGGCCCCCTACTGACCCTGGGCCCTCAGGCAGTGCCCAAGTTTCCAAATGGTCAGTCTGCCCCTGCTCCGAGCACCATCCCTTGTTTCTGCCCCCTACCCACCTCCCAGCACCATCCCTTGTTTCCGCCCCTACCCACCTCCCAGCACCATCCCTTGTTTCTGCCCCCTACCCACCTCCCAGCACCATCCCTTGTTTCTGCCCCCTACCCACCTCCCAGCACCATCCCTTGTTTCCGCCCCTACCCATCTCCGAGCACCATCTCGTTTCTGCCCCCTACCCATCTCTGAGCACCATCCCTTGTTTCCGCCCCTACCCATCTCCGAGCACCATCCCTTATTTCCGCCCCCTACCCACCTCCCAGCACCATCTTCTGTTTCCGCCCCCTACCCACCTCCCAGCATCATCCCTTGTTTCCGCCCCCTACCCACCTCCGAGCACCATCCCTTGTTTCCGCCCCCTACCCACCTCCAATCACACAGCTCAGGGTTCCGGCATCGAATATTTACCGCATTCCGTGCGATTTATCGTTATTGGTTTGAGATCGATGGATTCGCCTTTTTTCATATTAAACCTTTTTGCTTGTCTTTGTCCACAGGCAGAAGTTCCGTATGACATCATAATCCCCAGAGCCACTGCCAACACCCACCCAGCCGTGAGCGGGAACTCCACACTGCGGGCCGAGGACGCCTTCAGCAATCAAAACCGCCACGCCGCAAACAACGGACAGGTATGACCACCAGTGACAGAGATAGGGAGAGGATTCCGGATTGTCACCCCGCATTCACTATATCCGCTCTCCCCGGACCCCGCATTCACTATATCCGCTCTCCCCGGACCCCGCATTCACTATATCCGCTCTCCCCGGACCCCGCATTCACTATATCCGCTCTCCCCGGACCCCGCATTCACTATATCCGCTCTCCCCGGACCCCGCATTCACTATATCCGCTCTCCCCGGACCCCGCATTCACTATATCCGCTCTCCCCGGACCCCGCATTCACTATATCCGCTCTCCCCGGACCCCGCATTCACTATATCCGCTCTCCCCGGACCCCGCATTCACTATATCCGCTCTCCCCGGACCCCGCATTCACTATATCCGCTCTCCCCGGACCCCGCATTCACTATATCCGCTCTCCCCGGACCCCGCATTCACTATATCCGCTCTCCCCGGACCCTGCATTCACTATATCCGCTCTCCCCGGACCCCGCATTCACTATATCCGCTCTCCCCGGACCCCGCATTCCCTATATCCTCTCTCCCCGGACCCTGCATTCGCTATATCCGCTCTCCCCGGACCCCGCATTCACTATATCCGCTCTCCCCGGACCCCGCATTCACTATATCCGCTCTCCCCGGACCCCGCATTCACCATATCCGCTCTCCCCGGACCCCGCATTCACTATATCCGCTCTCCCCGGACCCCGCATTCACCATATCCGCTCTCCCCGTACCCCGCATTCACCATATCCGCTCTCCCCGTACCCCGTATTCACTATATCCGCTCTCCCCGGACCCCGCATTCACTATATCCGCTCTCCCTGGACCCCGCATTCACTATATCCACTCTCCCCGGACCCCGCATTCAATATATCTGCTGATTGGCTCTGTGCTGATCACATGCAGTCTCCCATGGGAAAAAAAAAACCCTCTCTAGCAATACACACCAAACTGAGCATGTGCAGAGTGTCTCCTGTTATTTCCTGTCAGGAGATAAGAGGAGGGGCACTGGAGGAAGGGGAGGATCAGAGAAGACAGGATCAAACTGCGGTTTTACACAGTGCGGAGGATTAACCCCTTAGGTTGCACAGTGATAGTTTGTTTGTTTTTTCAACAGTTGAAGCTTTATTTTGCTTACATTGTCTTGCAAAACAATATTGTATAAGCAATCTAAAGACAAAAAAAATTAAGAAAAATATTTTTTTTTTTTGCAGTTAGGCCGATCTTTTAAAACAGTATTAACGTAGATTTTGTAAAAATCCAGTTTTGGTGTAATTTGTCCTATTAACAATGAAACTTGAAAAAATGAAGAAGTTCTGGACGAGGGGGAAGGGATTTGTGATGCAACAATCGAAACCAGCAGAAGAAACAAATAATGGGAAAATATTCTATGTATATATTACTAAAGCAGAACGTCACCCTCTCAGTCAGCACTGCCTGGACTTGTACCCCTTGGGCCTCATGCACACCGGATGGGTTTTATTAACTCCCCAAGAATCATTTTATATAGATATATAATTAATTTATATCAATCATTAAATATTTATATATAGATATAATTTCTTCTTCTTACTTCTTTTTTTCTCTGCTTCTTTCTTATTCTTTATAATAATGTATTAATATTACTATTATTAATACTAATTATATATATATACAATTATTAATGTGCATCAATATATCTCATTAATTAAAATTTATATATATATATATACATTTTTATTTCTTCTTCTTTATAATAATGTTTTATTAATATTATTATCATTAATTATTATATATATTTATATATGTAAATACAATCATTAATGTGTGTTAATATATTATATCGCATTAATGTATATTAATCATTTTATATATATAATCTCCTAGATTGTAAGCTCCCAGGATCAGCCCCTCCCTCTTAGATTGTAAGCTCCCAGGATCAGCCCCTCCCTCCTAGATTGTAAACTCCCAGGATCAGCCCCTCCCTCTTAGACTGTAAGCTCCCAGGATCAGCCCCTCCCTCCTAGATTGTAAACTCCCAGGATCAGCCCCTCCCTCTTAGACTGTAAGCTCCCAGGATCAGCCCCTCCCTCTTAGATTGTAAGCTCCCAGGATCAGCCCCTCCCTCTTAGACTGTAAGCTCCCAGGATCAGCCCCTCCCTCTGAGATTGTCAGCTCCCAGGATCAGGCCCTCCCTCTTAGATTGTAAAATCCCAGGATCAGCCCCTCCCTCTGAGATTGTCAGCTCCCAGGATCAGCCCCTCCCTCCTAGATTGTAAGCTCCCAGGATCAGCCCCTCCCTCCTAGATTGTAAACTCCCAGGATCAGCCCCTCCCTCCTAGATTGTAAGCTCCCAGGATCAGCCCCTCCCTCTTAGATTGTAAACTCCCAGGATCAGTCCCTCCCTCTTAGATTGTAAACTGCCAGGATCAGGCCCTCCCTCTTAGATTGTCAGCTCCCAGGATCAGGCCCTCCCTCTTAGATTGTAAACTCCCAGGATCAGCCCCTCCCTCCTAGATTGTAAGCTCCCAGGATCAGCCCCTCCCTCTTAGATTGTAAGCTCCCAGGATCAGCCCCTCCCTCTTAGACTGTAAGCTCCCAGGATCAGCCCCTCCCTCTGAGATTGTCAGCTCCCAGGATCAGCCCCTCCCTCCTAGATTGTAAACTCCCAGGATCAGGCCCTCCCTCTTAGATTGTAAGATCCCAGGATCAGCCCCTCCCTCTGAGATTGTCAGCTCCCAGGATCAGCCCCTCCCTCCTAGATTGTAAGCTCCCAGGATCAGCCCCTCCCTCCTAGATTGTAAACTCCCAGGATCAGGCCCTCCCTCCTAGATTGTAAACTCCCAGGATCAGCCCCTCCCTCCTAGATTGTAAGCTCCCAGGATCAGCCCCTCCCTCTTAGATTGTAAACTCCCAGGATCAGCCCCTCCCTCTTAGATTGTAAACTGCCAGGATCAGGCCCTCCCTCTTAGATTGTCAGCTCCCAGGATCAGGCCCTCCCTCTTAGATTGTAAACTCCCAGGATCAGGCCCTCCCTCTTAGATTGTAAACTCTCAGGATCAGGCCCTCCCTCTTAGATTGTAAACTCCCAGGATCAGCCCCTCCCTCTTAGATTGTAAACTCCCAGGATCAGCCCCTCCCTCTTAGATTGTAAGCTCCCAGGATCAGCCCCTCCCCCTTAGATTGTAAACTCCCAGGATCAGCCCCTCCCTCTTAGATTGTAAGCTCCCAGGATCAGCCCCTCCCTCTTAGATTGTAAGCTCCCAGGATCAGCCCCTCCCTCTTAGATTGTAAGCTCCCAGGATCAGCCCCTCCCCCTTAGATTGTAAACTCCCAGGATCAGGCCCTCCCTCTTAGATTGTAAGCTCCCAGGATCAGCCCCTCCCCCTTAGATTGTAAGCTCCCAGGATCAGCCCCTCCTTTCCCTCTTGTATTGATCTGTATTGTTGCTGTATTGTCTCCCGTTATATTGTACAGCGCTGAGCACACTGTTGGCGCCATAAATCCTGTATAATAATAATATATATATAATTTCATCTTTCATCTTTTTTTCTCTGCTTCTTCTTCTTTGTAATAAAATTGAAATGAAAACGTACTTTTGCGGCTTGTGGAATTCTTGAAATGAAATTTTACATTTTTCTTTCCTTCTGTTTTAGTCGAATTCCCCGTACAGCCAATGGTGAGACCCCCTCAATCCGACGACCATCTGGAATTCGCCCTCCCGAGGAATCGGCTGCATCAACGACTTATCTGACTTGTGCCTGACGAAGGTTCTTTGTACAAAGCCACGGCTGCCACGAACAACCTTCCCGCGGGGACGGACCTATACCAGGCCGAAGGCTTCAAAATACCGCTGACCCCGCCCCTTAGGATCCCACGGCCCTCGCCAGCAGCCAATCACACGCATGGAGGGTCAGCTGTCAGGATGAGGTCAAGTTTAGTCAATGACAGGACACCGTGGCGTTACATTTTTGCTGCAGTCTTTCCTTTCAAGGGGCGCCGTTTGCCGCGCGGGTGCTGAAGGCAGCCATTTTGAAACGCTGTATCTCCCAGAAGGACGAACCTGTAGGTGTGTCTGAGGGATTTGTTGCTGAGAAAACAGGAAGATTATCTTTAAAGCCTGCGGAATCCTTTTGAAGATCACAGCTCGACTGGGAGGGCCCGGGGTCAGTAGGGGGCCCCATGAGATGCCCCTGGTACCTTTCCTTGGCTTTTTCATAGGCTTTTTTGGGTGTGGGCAAGGACACAGGGGCCCCATGATCCCCTATTGCCCAGGGACCCCATGAATTGTCAGTCCGCCCCTCCTCCTGCCTTCACAACTTGGGGTGGTAAAAACTAGGCCTTAAAGCAGAAGGAATTCTCTTCCTATCCCAATTCTAGGCCTCCAAAAATGGGCTCATAGGACCGAAATTGGGAATCTTGTGTCCATATGAGGTCACCAGCCAGTAGACCAAATTGTGATGGCCCAGGGCGCAAAAAAATGGCTGCCTTTAGCGTGTGCACCGGAACGGTGTTTCTTAACCTTTACGGCGCCCTTTAAAAGTATTTAAGATCTTGAGGGACCTCAGTGTAAAATGGAAAAAGATAAAAATGATGTGAGAGCTTCCAAAATCCAGGCCAAACCCTTATCCTTGATTACAATTTTAAGGGGGACCCCATGCAACAGGAGAAAAAAACTATATTGGGGGAGGGGGTTGCCCAAAATCTACACCAGAATCTGGCTGGCCAGGGAAGGGAACATGCGCACCCCCAAACCACACCAGGAACACATGCCTCCCACATTGGAAAGGGGCCTAAAACCCCCAAAAAAACACCTGCGGTGTCCACCACCACTTCCACCATCACAATGAATGAACTGGCCAACATAAAACAGCCCATGGCGTCCACCACCACTTCCACCATCACAATGAATGAACTGGCCAACATAAAACAGCCCATGGCGTCCACCACCACTTCCACCTTCACAATGAATGAACTGGCCAACATAAAACAGCCCATGGCGTCCACCACCACTTCCACCATCACAATGAATGAACCGGCCAACATACAACACCCCATGGTGTCCACCACCACTTCCACCATCACAATGAATGAACCGGCCAACATACAACACCCCATGGTGTCCACCACCACTTCCACCATCACAATGAATGACTCCTGACAACATACAACACCCCATGGTGTCCACCACCACTTCCACCATCACAATGAATGACTCCTGACAACATACAACACCCCATGGTGTCCACCACCACTTCCACCTTCACAATGAATGAACCGGCCAATATACAACACCCCATGGTGTCCACCACCACTTCCATCATCACAATGAATGAACCGGCCAACATACAACACCCCATGGTGTCCACCACCACTTCCACCATCACAATGAATGAACCGGCCAACATACAACACCCCATGGTGTCCACCACCACTTCCACCTTCACAATGAATGAACCAGCCAACATACAACACCCCATGGTGTCCACCACCACTTCCACCATCACAATGAATGACTCCTGACAACATACAACACCCCATGGTGTCCACCACCACTTCCACCATCACAATGAATAAACCGGCCAACATACAACACCCCATGGTGTCCACCACCACTTCCACCATCACAATGAATGAACCGGCCAACATACAACACCCCATGGTGTCCACCACCACTTCCACCATCACAATGAATGAACCGGCCAACTACAACACCCCGTGGTGTCCACCACCACTTCCACCTTCACAATGAATGACTCCTGACAACATACAACACCCCATGGTGTCCACCACCACTTCCACCTTCACAATGAATGAACCGGCCAACATACAACACCCCATGGTGTCCACCACCACTTCCACCATCACAATGAATGAACCGGCCAACATACAACACCCCATGGTGTCCACCACCACTTCCACCATCACAATGAATGAACCAGCCAACATACAACACCCCATGGTGTCCACCACCACTTCCACCATCACAATGAATGAACCAGCCAACATACAACACCCCATGGTGTCCACCACCACTTCCTCCATCACAATGAATGACTCCTGACAACCTGCCAACATACAACGTGATGACGTGCTGAGATGATGTGTTCCCGCTGGACTCTCACCTCGGCCGCCTGCTACACAAAGGGGTGGGGCATGTTGGCTGACATCACTGACCAAATATGGTCATGACTATATATATAGGCAATGATGTCACAGAAATCTCCCGGCTGGTAGTGCCCCTGAGGATGGCACCTCGGTGGGGAAAGGCTGGTGTGTAGATTTTTTTTTTTTAGTTTCATCTCATTTTTGAGAGCCCCCCCCCCCCTCCCCGGATGGTACCCTGACAGCAGCTCCTCGGCTGAGAAAGGCTGCAGCTCCACTTCTATCTTCATGGCAATATATAAAGTTTGTTTTTCTATTCTTAGGGCAATAAGGAGTTCAGCTGCTGCCTTCCTGCTCTCCGGTATCCCTGTGCCTTCACAGACTGCTACCCGGCTTACTCAAGAAAGCAAAGTGCGACCCTGGGAACCAGATAGAATTTATCATCACAACCGCCCCTCAACCAATCAGAATTTTATGTCATAACCCATAGCAACCAATCAGAATTTAATGTCATAACACATAGCAACCAATCAGAATTTTATGTCATAACCCATAACAAGCAATTAGAATTTAGCTTCATATCCCCCACCAACCAATCAGAATTTAGTGTCATAACTCCTGCAAACCAATCAGAACTTATGATATCTCCCACCAACACATCAGAATTTAGCTTCCTAACCCCTACCAACCAATCAGAATTTAGCATCATAACCTCCAGCAATCAATCAGAAATTAATGTCATAGCTCCTGCAAACCAATCAGAACTTATGATATCTCCCATCAACCAATCAGAATTTAGCTTCCTAACCCGTACCAACCAATCGACACGGCCCTATCACGGCTCAGGTTTCAGTGAGGCGCCCTCTGCTGGTCTGGCGCAGGTTGTGTGCCGTAATTGTCGCCGCTTTCTTGAGTAAGCCAATCGGCGGTCTCCTAGTCCCTCATTTCAGCGATAATCGCGGCGTAGCGCCCGCCGCCTGGTAAAGCGAATCGATATTTCTGCGTCTCCATTATCCCCGACTTCCTGTATAATAAATGATGTAAAGAATGTTCTTTTTACACTGTTTTTGGGTGTGAATGTGCGATTGTGGCGTGAATGACCTGGTTCTGCGGGGGAGGGGGGGGAGAAGTCGGTTTCCTGCGTTTCTCTCCGCCCTCCTCAGCAGGAGCCAATCCCGTGCTGGTTTCCAGAAGAGTGCGTGTGCGCTATTTAAAATCGACCAGGAAAACTTGTAAAATTTGTTCTCTGCGATGTGTTTTGTCTGTTTGTATATTTTTGTTTCTGGAAATATTGAATAAAACATTTATTTAAAGGAAAGTCGCGTCTCGTTTTCTCGTTTCTCGTTTTCTCGTTTCTCGTTGTCGGACGGCTGGCAGATCTCCGGAGGATGAAAGCGATCTGTTGATGGACGACTTTTTTCTTCCTGCGTTGTGCGTGTTCCTCGCTCTGCCGCTCGTGAAGAGTCCCGCTGACAGGACTGCAAACTGTGGAAGGGACTTTCCAGCCGCCTGTGACAGACCCGAGCCATCCCAGAATATTCCATTCCACGTACAATTCCGGATCTATTGTGAGCTCATCGAACTTCTAAACGTCTTTATGTTCCACATCCGGGGGCCCCAAATGTGTGACACCAACGGCCAGATTACTGACTTCAGACTTTAGGGGGGCCAGATTGTGACCAATGGGAGCAGAAAATGCACGAGCAACGGTGGGAGTAATCCATACACTAGGCTTGGTGGTCAGTGGGAGGAATAATGCCCCATCATTGGTGTCAGTGGGAGGAGTCATGCCCAATCATTGGTGTCAGTGGGAGGAATAGTGCCCCATCATTGATGTCAGTGGGAGGAGTCATGCCCCATCATTGGTGTCAGTGGGAGGAATAGTGCCCCATCATTGGTCATTGGTGTCAGTAGAGGAATAGTGCCCCATCATTGGTGTCAGTGGGAGGAATAGTGCCCCATCATTGGTGTCAGTGGGAGGAATAGTGCCCCATCATTGGTGTCAGTAGAGGAATAGCGCCCCATCATTGGTGTCAGTGGGAGGAATAGTGCCCCATCATTGGTGTCAGTAGAGGAATAGTGCCCCATCATTGGTGTCAGTAGAGGAATAGTGCCCCATCATCGGTGTCAGTGGGAGGAATAGTGCCCCATCATTGGTGTCAGTGGGAGGAATAGTGTCCCATCATTGGTGTCAGTGGGAGGAATAGTGTCCCATCATTGGTATCAGTGGGAGGAATAGTGCCCCATCATTGGTGTCAGTGGGAGGAGTCATGCCCCATCATTGGTGTCAGTCAGAGGAACAGTGCCCCATCGTTGGTATCAGTGGGAGGAATAGTGCCCCATCATTGGTGTCAGTGGGAGGAATAGTGCCCCATCATTGGTGTCAGTGGGAGGAATAGTGCCCCATCATTGGTGTCAGTGGGAGGAATAGTGCCAATCATTGGTGTCAGTGGAGGAATAGTGCCCCATCATTGGTGTCAGTGGAAGGAATAGTGCCCCATCGTTGGTATCAGTGGGAGGAATAGTGCCCCATCATTGATGTCAGTGGGAGGAGTCATGCCCCATCATTGGTGTCAGTGGGAGGAATAGTGCCCCATCATTGGTCATTGGTGTCAGTAGAGGAATAGTGCCCCATCATTGGTGTCAGTGGGAGGAATAGTGCCCCATCATTGGTGTCAGTGGGAGGAATAGTGCCCCATCATTGGTGTCAGTAGAGGAATAGCGCCCCATCATTGGTGTCAGTGGGAGGAATAGTGCCCCATCATTGGTGTCAGTAGAGGAATAGTGCCCCATCATTGGTGTCAGTAGAGGAATAGTGCCCCATCATCGGTGTCAGTGGGAGGAATAGTGCCCCATCATTGGTGTCAGTGGGAGGAATAGTGTCCCATCATTGGTGTCAGTGGGAGGAATAGTGTCCCATCATTGGTATCAGTGGGAGGAATAGTGCCCCATCATTGGTGTCAGTGGGAGGAGTCATGCCCCATCATTGGTGTCAGTCAGAGGAACAGTGCCCCATCGTTGGTATCAGTGGGAGGAATAGTGCCCCATCATTGGTGTCAGTGGGAGGAATAGTGCCCCATCATTGGTGTCAGTGGGAGGAATAGTGCCCCATCATTGGTGTCAGTGGGAGGAATAGTGCCAATCATTGGTGTCAGTGGAGGAATAGTGCCCCATCATTGGTGTCAGCGGGAGGAATAGTGCCCCATCATTGGTGTCAGCGGGAGGAATAGTGCCCCATCATTGGTGTCAGCGGAAGGAATAGTGTCCCATCATTGGTGTCAGCGGGAGGAATAGTGTCCCATCATTGGTGTCAGCGGAAGGAATAGTGCCCCATCATAGGTGTCAGTGGGAGGAATAGTGCCCCATCATTGGTGTCAGCGGGAGGAATAGTGTCCCATCATTGGTGTCAGTGGGAGGAATAGTGTCCCATCATTGGTGTCAGTGGGAAGAATAGTGCCCCATCATTGGTGTCAGTGGGAGGAATAGTGCCCCATCATTGGTGTCAGTGGGAGGAATAGTGCCCCATCATTAGTGTCAGTGGAAGGAATAGTGCCCCATCATTGGTGTCAGCGGGAGGAATAGTGCCCCATCATTGGTGTCAGTGGGAGGAATAGTGTCCCATCATTGGTGTCAGTGGGAGGAATAGTGTCCCATCATTGGTGTCAGTGGGAGGAATAGTGTCCCATCATTGGTGTCAGTGGGAGAAAAAGTGCCCCAAGGATCGGATAAATGCAAGCAAAGGGCCACATCTGGCCCGTGGGCCGCAGTTTGGAGATCACTGTTCTAAAGGGAGTAACTTCCTTATTTTTTAAAGTACGTTTTAAAGAAATTTAAAGAAAAAATAGAAATGTGAATATAAAATATTGTATCTAAAGATTCAGCATCTTCACGTTCGGAGTTAAATGTATTCTCCCTTTCATGTTTACCAGTCTCTTCTTAGCTGCTCTGCTGAAAAAAAAGAATCTTGGTATTTAAAGAGGAACTTCTGTCCATCCTCCCCACCCCCTTATTTCCGGTCAGGCTGGATTGTTCCCGAGGTCCCATTCGCACCGGAACGTTTTTGTGCTAACGCACGCCATGCCTGAGGCAGCCCATTCACTCGAAGTTCACAAACGCACCAAAAGTAGATCCAGAACCGTTTCAGTCGCGGTGCATCGGGCATTTTTTGCAGCGCACATATTGGCACATTTGCTACCCATGCTTGGGGTGCCATACAGAGGGACCGCGGTACAAGGGATGGCGGTGCAGCTCGGTCCCCGATACGCCGGAACTCTCAAATACAAAACTCCCCGAGGAACTTTGGAAGAGTTCGTCCGACAACCAATCACAACATTCTTAAAAAAAAAAAAATCCCATTTTTATTCCAATACATGACTAGAATCATTAGAAATACAGAAAGTAGGATGAGAGATACAGAGAGACAGCGGAGATCCGACACAGGAAATGGTCATATTTAGAGTATAGCTGGGGGGCGTGTCATCAGAAGTCTGACCATTGGAGGACAGGCAGGCTGTGCAGGAGGGGGGGCGTGTCATCAGAAGTCTGGCCATTGGAGGACAGGCAGGCTGTGCAGGAGGGGGGCGTGTCATCAGAAGTCTGACCATTGGAGGACAGGCAGGCTGTGCAGGAGGGGGGCGTGTCATCAGAAGTCTGGCCATTGGAGGACAGGCAGGCTGTGCAGGAGGGGGGCGTGTCATCACAAGTCTGACCATTGGAGGACAGGCATGCTGTACGGGGGGGTGGGGGGGTGTTATCCAATCCCCTCCATATCATGTAATTCAGGTGTTCCAATCCCCTCCAAATCATGTGATTCAGGTGTTCCAATCCCCTCCATATCATGTGATTCAGGTGTTCCAATCCCCTCCATATCATGAAATTCAGGTGTTCCAATCCCCTCCATATCATGTGATTCAGGTGTTCCAATCCCCTCCAAATCATGTGATTCAGGTGTTCCAATCCCCTCCAAATCATGTGATTCAGGTGTTCCAATCCCCTCCCAATCATGTGATTCAGGTGTCCCAATCCCCTCCATATCATATGATTCAGGTGTTCCAATCCCCTCCAATCATGTGATTCAGGTGTTCCAATCCCCTCCATATCATGTGATTCAGGTGTTCCAATCCCCTCCATATCATGTGATTCAGGTGTTCCAATCCCCTCCATGGACACAGGTGTATACAATCAAGCCCCTAGGCATGCAGACTGCTTCTACAAACATTGGTGAAAGAATGGGTCGCTCTCAGGAGCTCAGTGACTCCAAGCGTGGTCCCGTGATAGGTGGCCACCTGGGCAATAAGTCCATCCGTGACATTTCCTGGCTACTAAATATTCCACGCTCAACTGTTAGTGGGATTATAACAAAGTGGAAGCAACTGGGAACAACAGCCACTCAGCCACCAAGTGGTAGGCCACGTCACATGACAGAGCGGGGTCAGCGCATGCTGAAGCGCACAGTGCGCAGAAGTCGCCAACTGTCTGCAGAGTCAATAGCTAAAGACCTCCAAACTTGGTGTGGCCTTCAGATGAGCCCAACAACAGTGCGTAGAGAGCTTCATGGAATGGGTTTCCATGGCCGAGCAGCTGCATCCAAGCCTTCCATCACCAAGTGCAATGCAAAGCGGCGGATGCCGTGGTGTAAAGCACGCCGCCACTGGAGCAGTGGAGGCGTGTTCTCTGGAGTGACCAATCACACTTCTCTGTCTGGCAATCCGATGGACATGTCTGGGTTTGGCGGTGGCCAGGAGAACGGTACTTGCCTGACTGCATTGTGCCAAGTGTAAAGTTTGGTGGAGGGGGGATTATGGTGTGGGGTTGTTTTTCAGGGGTTGGGCTTGGCCCCCTAGTTCCAGTGAAGGGAACTCTTAAGGCAACATTTTGGACAATTTCATGCTCCCAACTTTGTGGGAGGAGTTTGGGGATGGCCCCTTCCTGTTCCAACATGACTGCCCACCAGTGCACAAAGCAAGGTCCATAAAGACATGGAGGAGCCAGTTTGGGGTGGAGGAACTTGACTGTCCTGCACAGAGTCCTGACCTCAACCCCATAGAACACCTTTGGGATGAATTAGAGCGGAGACTGGGAGCCAGGCCTCCTCCCCCGACATCAGTGCCCCTCCCCCGACATCAGTGCCTGACCTGACAAATGTGCTTCTGGAAGAATGGTCCAACCTTCCCATAGACACCCTCCTAAACCTTGTGGGGGGCCTTCCCATAGACAGCCTCCAAATGACTTTTAATCCAGAAGGCCGTAATGGACAAGGAATGGAGAGTTTGCACAGGTAGCTGACCGCACCCGCTGACACCCCTGAATGAGCCCGCCCCCTGCCCGGGTCTACGCCGACCATCTACACAATGATATCGCTGTTCAGAAAAAACGGAAGCCAATAAGAAGAAATCATTCTCGGGGTGTACATACCCTTTAAATTTCTAACATCACACATTCCTCATTAGCAGATGTTACCATCAGGATCACATGCGGCTCTTAATTCGCACACTCCAGAGCTGGGAGGTGAAACCGAACACCCGCCTTTTTTTTTGCCGATCGCTCACTTTGTTTTCAGGGAGGAAAGGTCATCGATTTCTGCATTGTGTGTCAGAACAAAGCTTACTCAGCCTGAATACAACTCCGCGTTATCATCGGACACAGACACCGCGCTAATGCGCTGCCGGATCTGACCGCACTAACAAGAGAAAAGCACCTCCCCCGCTGCCCTTATACTGAGGAATTCTGATTAAAGAGAACCCGTCACAATGAATATTCATTCCAAAATCCTCCCCTTCAGTCTTGCGCAGGTGTACCGGCTCCTCCCCTCCAGTCTTGCACAGGTGTACTGGCTCCTCCCCTTCAGTCTTGCACAAGTGTAGCGGCTCCTCCCCTTCAGTCTTGCACAGGTGTACCAGCTCCTCCCCTCCAGTCTTGCACAGGTGTACCGGCTCCTCCCCTTCAGTCTTGCACAAGTGTAGCGGCTCCTCCCCTTCAGTCTTGCACAGGTGTACCGGCTCCTCCCCTCCAGTCTTGCACAGGTGTACTGGCTCCTCCCCTTCAGTCTTGCACAAGTGTAGCGGCTCCTCCCCTTCAGTCTTGCACAGGTGTACCAGCTCCTCCCCTCCAGTCTTGCACAGGTGTACCGGCTCCTCCCCTTCAGTCCTGCACAAGTGTAGCGGCTCCTCCCCTTCAGTCTTGCACAGGTGTACCAGCTCCTCCCCTCCAGTCTTGCACAAATGTAGCGGCCCCTCCCCTTCAGTCTTGCACAGGTATACCGACTCCTCCCCTTCAGTCTTCCACAGGTTTTGGAATGAGATGTCCAACAAGCTCATATAGTTGTGAAGGTCAGATGTCCACAAATTCTTGGCCATATAGTGTAGCTATCAGTAAGCCCCCCCATGCTGGGAAAGTATCTGGTGTTGACCCAAAGAAGGCGAGTTGGGATTAAGGCCAACAACCACTTTCAGGTTTTGGAACTGGATGTCCAGCAAGCTCATAGAGACATGATGATCAAGTGTCCATATGCTCTTGTTCATATAGTGTAGCTATCAGTAGGGCCCCCATGTTGTGAAGGTCTCTAGCGACGACCCAGAGAAGAAGGAATGTTGTAAATAAAGCAAACGTCCTCCTCCAAGTTTTGGAACTGGATGTCCACCAAGCTCATACAGGCGTGGTGGTCAGGTGTTCATACGTCTGTATAGTGTAGGTTGTATCATTCATCTTCTCTCTCACATCTGTAGCTGAACTTATTCCTCACTAAATCAACCTAAAATACCAGGCTCTATGAAACAAAAAGGTACGGTGGGAGGAAAGGGCAACAGGTTCTCTTTGATCTGTGGAACCTTCATGTTTTCAGAGGATGAAAATGGAACACATTGTATCCAGAAGAATAAAGGAACGCTTGTGGTTGTGAAAATATCTCTGGTATAAAGGAGACAATTGTTCTACTATTTTCTCTCCTTCAAAAAAAAGTCTTCTGTACAAGGTTCTTATTTAAAGAGAACCTGTCGTAAAGAAAAGATGGCCTGGGTGTGGGGCCTAGTTGTGAGCAGAAGGCGGATGGCATTGTCTAGCATCCTTAAGAGCAAAGAGTGTCACCAGCACATCACGAGCTCAGCCATTCGGAGAACAGAGCAGCCTTTCCTTCACTGTTTGCCTGCTGAAGGGGCTCCGAAATGTCACACTTTCCTTCTTGTGACTAATAAATGGTTCTTAGCTGAGCTTGTGATGTGCTGGTGATGCCCTTTGCTCTTGAAGGATGTGGACTTGCACTTCACCAATTAGAAGTTTTCATGAAATCCATCAGCAACTGCATTCCAGTTATGAAGGCGCTAAGTCCAAGCCAGCGGTGTATTTAGGTTTTGTGCTGCCCTAGGCAACACAAAGATCATCTGCCCCTATGGACATGAACCAACACCACCCTCCTTCCCCCTCCCACGGAAAAAGCCTGACATTGACCAACAACACCCCTGCCCCCCACCTAGGAGATCTTTCCACTAACCCCCTCCCCTCCCGCCAGACACTCATCTTCACAGCTCCGGACATCCCCGGGAATGAGAGTCAGGCTCTAAATACACCATAAAGCACCCCACAGGCTCTCTCAGATCCCACCTGGTTCCCATGGTGCGTGTCCTTTCTTCCATCCCTTCTTCTTGGGGGGGGTGCTGCCTCCCTGAAAAATGCCGCCCTAGGCAAGTGCCTTGTTTGCCTTGTGGTAAATACACCCCTGGTCCAAACTATGGAGTCCATCCTCTCGTTTAAGACGTAAAGTGTATTTAAATATAACAATTTTAATGTAAGTTTAGAATACAGCGGGGAAAATAATGATTCAATCCCCTGAAGATTTTGTAAGTTTGACCACTTACACAAAAATGAAGGATCTATCATTGTTATCATAGGTGTATTTTACATGAGAGAGACAGAATATCAACCAGAAATCCAAAAAACACACAATACAAATGTTATAAATGGAGTTGCAGTTCAGGGAGTAAAATAAGTATTTGATCTCCAAGCAAAACATGACTTAGTACTTGGTGGAGGAACCCTTCTTGGCGAGCACAGAGGTGAGACGTTCCTTGTAGTTGGTGGAGGAACCCTTGTTGGTGAGCACAGAGGTGAGACGTTCCTTGTAGTTGGTGGAGGAACCTTTGTTGGTGAGCACAGAGGTGAGACTTTCCTTGTATTGGTGGAGGAACCCTTGTTGGCGAGCACAGAGGTGAGACGTTTCTTGTAGTTGGTGGAGGAACCCTTGTTGGCGGGCACAGAGGTGAGACGTTCCTTGTAGTTGGTGGAGGAACCCTTGTTGGCGAGCGCAGAGGTGAGACGTTCCTTGTAGTTGGTGGAGGAACCTTTGTTGTCGAGCACAGAGGTGAGACGTTGCTTGTAGTTGGTGGAGAGATCCTTGTTGGTGAGCACAGAGGTGAGACATTCCTTGTAGTTGATGGAGGAACCCTTGTTGGCAAGCACAGAGGTCAGACGTTTCTTGTAGTTGGTGGAGGAACCCTTGTTGGGAAGCACAGAGGTGAGACGTTTCCTGAATTTGGTGGAGGCACCCTTGTTGGCAAACACAGAGGTGAGACATCTGTTGTAGTTGGTGGCGGAACCCTTGTTGGAGAGCACAGAGGTGAGACGATTCTTGTAGTTGGTGGAGGAATCCTTCTTGGTGAGCACAGAGGTGAGACATTCCTTGTAGTTGGTGGAGGAACCCTTGTTGGTGAGCACAGAGGTAAGACATCTCTTGTAGTTGGTGGCAGAACCCTTGTTGGCGAGCACAGAGGTGAGACGTTGCTTGTAGTTGGTGGAGAGACCCTTGTTGGTGAGCACAGAGGTAAGACGTTCCTTGTAGTTGGTGGAGGAACTCTTGTTGGTGAGCATAGAGGTGAGACATTCCTTGTAGTTGGTGGAGGAACCCTTGCTGGTGAGCACAGAGGTGAGACGTCTCTTGTAGTTGGTGGAGGAACCCTTGTTGGCAAGCACAGAGGTGAGACGATTCTTGTAGTTGGTGGAGGAACCCTTGTTGGCAAGCACAGAGGTGAGACGATTCTTGTAGTTGGTGGAGGAACCTTTGTTGGTGAGCACAGAGGTGAGACGTTTCTTGTAGTTGGTGGAGCAACCCTTTTTGGCGAGTACAGAGGTCAGACGTTTCTTGTAGTTGGTGGAGGAACCCTTGTTGGGAAGCACAGAGGTGAAACGTTTCCTGAAGTTGGTGGAGGAACCCTTGTTGGTGAGCACAGAGGTGAGATGTTCCTTGTAGTTGGTGGAGAGACCCTTGTTGGTGAGCACAGAGGTGAGACGTTCCTTGTAGGTGGTGGAGGAACCCTTGTTGGTGAGCACAGAGGTGAGACGTTCCTTGTAGTTGGTGGAGGAACCCTTGTTGGTGAGCACAGAGGTGAGACATTTCTTGTAGTTGGTGGAGGAACCCTTGTTGGTGAGCACAGAGGTGAGACGTTCCTTGTAGTTGGTGGAGGAACCCTTGTTGGTGAGCACAGAGGTGAGACGTTCCTTGTAGTTGGTGGAGGAACCCTTGTTGGTGAGCACAGAGGTGAGACATTCCTTGTAGTTGGTGGGGGAACCCTTGTTGGAAGCACAGAGGTGAGACGTTTCTTGTAGTTGGTGGAGGAACCCTTGTTGGAAGCACAGAGGTGAGACGTTTCTTGTAGTTGGTGGAGGAACCCTTGTTGGTGAGCACAGATTTGCAGACATCTCAGGAGGGATTTTGGTCCACTCTTCTTTACAGATCTCTGTATTCTTGAGGTTACTTGGCTGTCACTTGGAGAAAGAAAGAAAGAAAGAAAGAAAGAAAGAAAGAAAGAAAGAAGGAAGGAGGGAAAGAAGGAAGGAAGGAGGGAAAGAAGGAGGGAGGGAAAGAAAGAAAGACGACACAAGGTTGGCAGAGAGTGTGGGCGGGGCAGTCACAGGAGGAGAGTGCGGGAGGAGGAGGGGCAGAACCAGCTTTCTCTCTCCTCTCCCGTCTGTGGTGGAGGAGGAATTATCAACACTGGGGACAGAATATGCTGACAAATCCCCCCCCCCCACAGCACTGCATGAGATGGGGGGGGGGAGTGGGAGTAGCACACAGGACCCAAGGGTATGCAGGAGATGGATAGGAGGGGTGGTCAGGTGGCACATAGAGGAACCGAGAAATGCATGGTTTGGTTCCTCTATGTGCTGCCCCTCCTATCCTGGTGGCCCCGGCCCACCGGGCACATGCCCGCTGTGCCCTATGGCCAGTCTGGGCCTGTCTGTGGCTTTTTAGATTGTAACTAGTGTCTGTGTATAAATAGTGAGTTTGTTAGCTCTCGCATGAATGCACTGAGCAGGCTAGATACTGAGCCATGGGGAGCAGAAAATAACTGCCAAAAGACCTGCGTAACAAGGTAATGGAACATTATAAAGATGGAAAAGGATATAGAAAGATATCCAAAGCCTTGAATATGTCAGCCAGGACTGATCAATCACTTATTAAGAAGTGGCAAATTCCAGGGTCTCTTGATACCAAGCCAAGGTCAGGGAGAGCAAGAAAGATGGCAGTCACAACTGCCAGAGGAATTGTTCGGGATACAAAGAAAAACCCCAAAAGAAATCCAGGCTGCTCTGGAAAAAAGAAAGCGTGGTTGTTTCAAGAAGCACAATACGACAATACTTGAACAAAAATGAGCTGCGTGGTTGAGTTGCCAGAAAGAAGCTTTTACTGCGCCAATGCCACAAAAAAGCCCGGTTACAATATGGCCGACAATACCCTGACACGCCTCACAGCTTCTGGCACTTTGTAATCTGGAGCGACAAGACCAAAATAGAGCTTTCTGGTCACAACTATAAGCGTATGTTTGGAGAGGCATCAACAAGGCCTAAATTATTACTACAGGTACTTATATAGCACCATCAATGTATGCTTTACATATATATTGTACATTCACAACAGGCCCCGCCCCCGAGGAGCCTACAATCTAAGGTCCTTAACTCACATTCATACATTCACATACTAGGGCCAATTTAGACAGGAGCCAATTCACCTCCTAGTATGTCTTATGGAGTTTGAGAGGAAACCGGAGCGCCCGGAGGAAACCCGCGCAGGCACAGGGAGAACATGCAAACTCCAGGCAGGTGGTGCCGTGGTTATGATTCGAACAAACGACCTGAGTACTGCCAGGCAGAAATACTAACCATTTAGCCCCTGTGCCACCCACATAGTGACAAGAATACCATCCCCACTGTGAAGCATGGTGGTGGCTTATCGATGTTTGGGGGGGGTGAGCTCTAAAGGCACGGGGGAATCCGGTGAAAATTGATGGCAAGATGAATACAGCATGTTATCAGAAAATACCGACAGACAATTTGCATTCTTCTGCAGGAAAACTGCACATGGGACAGTCTTGGACTTTCCAGCACAACAATGACCCCGAGCACAAGGTCAAATTGACCCTCCAGTGGTTACGGTAGAAAAAAGTGAAGGTTCTGGAGTGGCCATCACCATCTCCTGGCCTTTGAATCATTGAGACACTCTGGGGAGATCTCAAACAAGCCCACCAAAGACTTCATGCAAGATCACCAAAGACTTCATGCAAGACCACCAAAGACTTCATGGAAGACCACCAAAGACTTCATGCAAGACCACCAAAGACTTCATGCAAGATCACCAAAGACTTCATGCAAGACCACCAAAGACTTCATGGAAGACCACCAAAGACTTCATGGAAGACCACCAAAGACTTCATGCAAGGCCACCAAAGACTTCATGAAAGACCACCAAAGACTTCATGCAAGGCCACCAAAGACTTCATGAAAGACCACCAAAGACTTCATGGAAGACCACCAAAGACTTCATGCAAGGCCACCAAAGACTTCATGCAAGGCCACCAAAGACTTCATGCAAGACCACCAAAGACTTCATGCAAGACCACCAAAGACTTGACCTGGAGGCATTTTGCCGGGACGAATGTGCAGCTCTACCACCTTCTCACTAACCATAGATTGTCATGAAACACCTTTATGATTTGCTGCTCCCTGTACTTTGTAGGCAATAAAAAGTTTATGCAGGAAAAAAAGGTAAAAACAGACTTTTATGAGAGAAAATAACAGGAAAATGTGTCACGTTACAAAGAGCTCAGAGCAGAGCAGACGTCATCCGAACGGAATTACATTGATTGCCCTCTGACCAATCACAGCTCCTTATGGGTTTGATTTGCTGATCATACAAAGCCAAGCAGGCCAATACCGGCAATCTGTGACCCCTCACCTGGGAAAACACCCCACTCAGTCTTTTTGTTCTTTTTCTATAAGTGATCACATGACCTTTGTTCTCAGCTGCATAAGGGGCCTAGAGAGCTGAGGGTGGGGCCTGTAGAGGGGGGCGAGTCAGCATGAGACAGAAAAACAGCAGGACACTGATTTCTCCAGTGGATAGCTCTGCAGAGGGGCGTGTCAGCACAAGTCTGACCATTGGAGGACAGGCAAGCTGTGTGTGGGGGGGGGGGGGGCGTGTCAGCACAAGTCTGACCATTGGAGAAAAGGCAAGCTGTGCAGGGGGGGCGTGTCAGCACAAGTCTGACCATTGGAGAACAGGCAAGCTGTGCAGGGGGGGCGTGTCAGCACAAGTCTGACCATTGGAGGACTGGCAAGCTGTGCAGGGGGGGCGTGTCAGCACAAGTCTGACCATTGGAGGACAGACAGACTGTGCAGGGGGGGCGTGTCAGCACAAGTCTGACCATTGGAGGACAGACAGACTGTGCAGGGGGGGCGTGTCAGCACAAGTCTGACCATTGGAGGACAGACAGACTGTGCAGGGGGGGCGTGTCAGCACAAGTCTAACCATTGGAGGACAGGCAAGCTGTGTGGGGGGGGGGGCGTGTCAGCACAAGTCTGACCATTGGAGAACAGGCAAGCTGTGTGGGGGGCGTGTCAGCACAAGTCTGACCATTGGAGAACAGGCAAGCTGTGCAGGGGGGTTGTCAGCACAAGTCTTGGCCACTGGACAACAGGCAGGCTGTGCAGGGGGGGGGGGCGGGTGTAAGCAGAAGTCTTCCAGCATAGCCAGAAAACTGGCCATCTTGGGACACAACAGATGCATAGGAATATTACTTTTTTTTGGGGGGGGTCGTATTCTTTACCAGGATACAGCAACTTTACAAGAAGACTTCAATTAAATAGGGGGGTAGGCAGGGGTCTTTAAAACCTTTCTAAACAAAGGGATCTAGGGGTCTAGACAGTGGCCAGTGAGAGCAGAAAATTATATCAGTGGAAAGAATAGTGTCTCATCAATTGTTTCAATAAGAAGAATAGTGCCCCATCATTGGTGTCAGTGGGAGGAATAGTGCCCCATCATTGGTGTCAGTGGGAGGAATAGTGCCCCATCATTGGTGTCAGTGGGAGGAATAGTGCCCCATCATTGGTGTCAGTGGGAGGAATAGTGCTCCACCACTGGTGTCAGTGGGAGGAATAGTGCCCCATCATTGGTGTCAGTGGGAGGAATAGTGCCCCATCATTGGTGTCAGTGGGAGGAATAGTGCCCCATCATTGGTGTCAGTGGGAGGAATAGTGCCCCATCATTGGTGTCAGTGGGAGGAATAGTGCCCCATCATTGGTGTCAGTGGGAGGAATAGTGCCCCATCATTGGTATCAGTGGGAGGAATAGTGCCCCATCATTGGTGTCAGTGGGAGGATTAGTGCCCCATCATTGGTGTCAGTGGGAGGATTAGTGCCCCATCATTGGTGTCAGTGGGAGGAATAGTGCCCCGTCATTGTTGTCAGTGGGAGGAATAGTGCCCCATCATTGGTGTCAGTGGGAGGAATAGTGCCCCATCATTGGTGTCAGTGGGAGGAATAGTGCCCCATCATTGGTGTCAGTGGGAGGATTAGTGCCCCATCATTGGTGTCAGTGGGAGGAATAGTGCCCCATCATTGGTGTCAGTGGGAGGAATAGTGCCCCATCATTGGTGTCAGTGGGAGGAATAGTGCCCCATCATTGGTGTCAGTGGGAGGAATAGTGCCCCATTATTGGTATCAGTGGGAGGAATAGTGTCCCATCATTGGTGTCAGTGGGAGGAATAGTGCTCCACCACTGGTGTCAGTGGGAGGAATAGTGCTCCACCACAGGTGTCAGTGGGAGGAATAGTGCTCCACCATTGGTGTCAGTGGAAGGAATAGTGTCCCATCATTGGTGTCAGTGGGAGGAATAGTGCCCCATCACTGGTGTCAGTGGGAGGAATAGTGCTCCACCATTGGTGTCAGTGGAAGGAATAGTGTCCCATCATTGGTGTCAGTGGGAGGAATAGTGCCCCATCACTGGTGTCAGTGGGAGGAATAGTGCCCCATCATTGGTGTCAGTGGGAGGAATAGTGCTCCACCATTGGTGTCAGTGGAAGGAATAGTGTCCCATCATTGGTGTCAGTGGGAGGAATAGTGCTCCACCATTGGTGTCAGTGGAAGGAATAGTGTCCCATCATTGGTGTCAGTGGGAGGAATAGTGCTCCACCACTGGTGTCAGTGGGAGGAATAGTGTTCCACCACTGGTGTCAGTGGGAGGAATAGTGCCCCATCATTGGTGTCAGTGGGAGGATTAGTGCCCCATCATTGGTATCAGTGGGAGGAATAGTGCTCCACCATTGGTGTCAGTGGAAGGAATAGTGCCCCATTATTGGTATCAGTGGGAGGAATAGTGTCCCATCATTGGTGTCAGTGGGAGGAATAGTGCTCCACCACTGGTGTCAGTGGGAGGAATAGTGCTCCACCACAGGTGTCAGTGGGAGGAATAGTGCTCCACCATTGGTGTCAGTGGAAGGAATAGTGTCCCATCATTGGTGTCAGTGGGAGGAATAGTGCCCCATCACTGGTGTCAGTGGGAGGAATAGTGCCCCATCATTGGTGTCAGTGGGGGGAATAGTGCCCCATCATTGGTATCAGTGGGAGGAATAGTGCCCCATCATTGGTATCAGTTGGAGGAATAGTGTCCCATCATTGGTGTCAGTGGGAGGAACAGTGTCCCATCATTGGTGTCAGTGGGAGGAATAGTGTCCCATCATTGGTGTCAGTGGGAGGAATAGTGTCCCATCATTGGTGTCAGTGGGAGGAACAGTGTCCCATCATTGGTGTCAGTGGGAGGAACAGTGTCCCATCATTGGTGTCAGTGGGAGGAATAGTGCCCCATCATTGGTGTCAGAGGGAGGAAAAGTGCCCCATCATTGATGTTAGTGGGAATAATAGTGCCCCATCATTGGTATCAGTGGGAGGAATAGTGCCCCATCATTGGTGTCAGTGGGAGGAATAGTGCCCTATCATTGGTATCAGTGGGGGCAATAGTGCCCCATCATTGGTGTCAGTGGGAGGAATAGTGCCCCATCATTGGTATCAGTGGGAGGAATAGTGCCCCATCATTGGTATCAGTGGGGGCAATAGTGCCCCATCATTGGTGTCAGTGGGAGGAATAGTGCCCCATCATTGGTGTTAGTGGGAGGAATAGTGCCCCGTCATTGGTATCAGTGGGAGGAATAGTGCCCCATCATTGGTGTCAGTGGGAGGAATAGTGCCCCATCATTGGTGTCAGTGGGAGGAATAGTGTCCCATCATTGGTATCTGTGGGAGGAATAGTGCCCCATCATTGGTGTCAGTGGGAGGAATAGCGCCCCATCATTGGTATCGGTGGGAGGAATAGTGCCCCATGCCCTATCATTGGTGTCAGTGGGAGGAATAGTGTCCCATCATTGGTGTCAGTAGAAGGAATAGTGCCCCATCGTTGGTGTGAGTGGGAGGAATAGTGCCCCATCATTGGTGTCAGTGGGAGGAATAGTGCCCCATCATTGGTGTCGGTGGGAGGAATAGTGCCCCATCATTGGTGTCAGTGGGAGGAATAGTGCCCCATCATTGGTGTCGGTGGGAGGAATAGTGCCCCATCATTAGTGTCAGTGGGAGGAATAGTGCCCCATGCCCTATCATTGGTGTCAGTGGGAGGAATAGTGCCCCATCATTGGTGTCAGTGGGAGGAATAGTGCCCCATCATTGGTGTCAGTGGGAGGAATAGTTCCCCATCATTGGTATCAGTGGGAGGAATAGTGCCCCATCATTGGTGTCAGTGGGAGGAATAGTGCCCCATCATTGGTGTCAGTGGGAGGAATAGTGCTCCATCATTTGTGTCAGTGGGAGGAATAGTGCCCCATCAGTGGTGTCAGTGGGAGGAATAGTGCCCCATCATTGGTGTCAGTGGGAGGAATAGTGCCCCATCATTGGTGTCAGTGGGAGGAATAGTGCCCCATCATTGGTGTCAGTGGGAGGAATAGTGTCCCATCACTGAGATAGATATTATTACCAGGGGTTCCCTGAGCCCAGAAAGTTATTTCAAGGTTGAGAACGGTTGCTCCAGAGGTTGCTAAGGTTCCTCAAGCAATGATGAGTTTCTGTCTCTCTGATAGTAACCGCTGACCCCCGATGATCCAATTAGGTGTATCCAGTACAAACTCCAGGTCCCTCAAGGAGTACTATATTTCATGATATGTATTGCAGTAGACTTGGGCCGTACGGGGAGTAGAACCCCTTTGTGATCGATAGGCATCCTTACAAGAAGATCTCAGTAGGACTGCGCAGTCCGGGGGGACAGAAACAGAGGAGGAGAGGAAAAAAAAAGGTGTATTGGGGAACAATAGACAACGGAAGGGGAGGAGATATTGGGAATTTAAAGCTAAGTGTGGCTAGGGGGAACACGGGTGGGGTGGGGGAGCCTGTTGGGTGGCAAGGTTGGAAAACAAGCCTCCAAACTATTTGTTTTTGCCACAGGCACTCAAGTATAATGGTTCTGAATCATGAGGAACCCGAGAAAAGGATCCATATAGTCCATGTGACCACAAATGTGGGGTACCTGTCATGGTGTAGGGCTACCAATGGGATAATGGTTCTGAATCATAGAGGACCCCAAAAAACACTCCATACAGTTCATGTGGCCACGAAAGTAGGGTACCTGTCATGGTGTTGGGCCACCAATGGGATAATAGTTTTAATCACGGGGAACCCAAGAAAATTATCTATACAGTTCATTTGGACACAAAGTGGGCTGGGCTACTGATGAGATAATGGTTCTGAATTGTGGGAAACCCAAGAAAATCATCCATACAGTTCATTTGGACACAAAGTGGGCTGGGCTACCGATGAGATAATGGTTCTGAATTGTGGGAAACCCAAGAAAATCATCCATACAGTTCATTTGGACACAAAGTGGGCTGGGCTACCGATGAGATAATGGTTCTGAATTGTGGGAAACCCAAGAAAATCATCCATACAGTTCATTTGGACACAAAGTGGGCTGGGCTACCGATGAGATAATGGTTCTGAATTGTGAGAAACCCAAGAAAATCATCCATACAGTTCATTTGGACACAAAGTGGGCTGGGCTACCGATGAGATAATGGTTCTGAATTGTGGGAAACCCAAGAAAATCATCCATACAGTTCATTTGGACACAAAGTGGGCTGGGCTACCAATGAGATAATGGTTCTGAATTGTGAGAAACCCAAGAAAATCATCCATACAGTTCATTTGGACACAAAGTGGGCTGGGCTACCGATGAGATAATGGTTCTGAATTGTGGGAAACCCAAGAAAATCATCCATACAGTTCATTTGGACACAAAGTGGGCTGGGCTACCAATGAGATAATGCTTTTAAATTGTGGGGAACCCAAGAAAATTAATCATACAGTCTATGTGGTGCCGAAAGTGGAGTACCTGTCATGGTGTTGATAATGGTTCTGAATCATGGAGAACCCCAAAAAATGCTCCATACAGTTCATGTGGCCATGAAAGTAGGGTCCCTGTCATGGTGTTCGGCTACCAATGGGATAATAGTTCTGAGTTGTGGGGAACATGAGAAAATGATCCATACAGTCCATGTGACTACAAAAGTAGGGTACCTGTCTTGGTGGTCGACTACCAATGGAATAATGGTTCTGAATCATGGAGAACACCAAAAAAACTTAATACAGTTCATGTGGCCACGAAAGTAGGGTACTTGTCATGGTGTTGGGCTACCAATGGGATAATAGTTTGAATCATGGGGAACCCAAAAAAATGATCTATACAGTCTATGTGACCATGAAAGTGGGGTACCTGTCATGGTGTTTGGCTACCAATGGAATAATGGCTCTGAATCATTAAGACCACTCCCACAAAAAAAAAAAACACTTACTGTAATACAGTTCATGTGGCCACAAAAGTGGGGTATCTGGTGTTGGGCACCAATTGGATAAGGGTCTGAGTTGTGGGAAACCCAAGAAAATTATCCATATAGTCTATGTGGCCATGAAAGTGGGGTACCTGTCATGGTTTTGGGCTACCAATTGGATAATGGTTCTGAGTTGTGGGGAACCTGAGAAAATGATCCATACAGTTCATGTCTCCACGAAGGTTGGGTACCTGTCCTGGTGTTGGGTTACCACTTCTTCTAGGTGCTGGAGACCAGTTCAGCGCACCACTCCACCATTGTAGTTGAGAAAGGCCGATCTATTATGATACGCTGTAATACACTCACTGGCCACTTTATGAGGTCCACCTGTCCAATGGCTCGCTAACACAAATTGCTGATCAGCCAATCGCATGGCAGCAACTCAATGCATTTAGGGATCTAAATGTGGTGAAGACTACTTCCTGAAGTTCAAACCGAGCATCAGAATGGGGAATAAAGGGGATTTAAGTGACTTTGAACGTGGCATGGTTGTTGGTGCCAGACGGGCTGGTCTGAGAATTTCAAATACTGATGATCTCCTGGGATTTTCACGCACAGCCATCTCTGGAGTTTACAGAGAATGGTTCGAAAAAGAGAAAATATCCAGTGAGTGGCAGTTGTGTGGAGGATAATGCCTTGTTGAGGTCAGATGATAGAAAGGCAACAGGAACTCCAAAAACCCCTCGTTACACCCAAGGTATTCAGAATTCTATCTCTGAATGCACAACACGTCCAACCTTGAAGCAGATGGGCTACAGCAGCAGAAGACCACACCGGGTTCCACTCCTGTCAGCCAAGAACAGAAAACGGAGGCTACAATTCACACAGGATCACCAAAATTGGACAATAGAAGATTGGAAGAACGTTGCCGGGTCTGATGAGTCTGGATTTCAGCTGCGACATTCAGATGGGAGGGTCAGAATTTGGTGTAAACAACATGAAAGCATGGATCCATCCTGCCTTGTATCAATGGTTCAGGGTGGTGGTGGTGGTGTCATGGTGTGGTGGATCCATCCTGCCTTGTATCAATGGTTCAGGCTGGTGGTGGTGTCGTGGTGGATCCATCCTGCCTTGTATCAATGGTTCAGGCTGGTGGTGGTGTCATGGTGTGGGGCATCCATCCTGCCTTGTATCAATGGTTCAGGCTGGTGGTGGTGGTGTCATGGTGTGGTGGATCCATCCTGCCTTGTATCAATGGTTCAGGCTGGTGGTGGTGTCATGGTGTGGGGGATCCATCCTGCCTTGTATCATTGGTTCAGGCTGGTGGTGGTGTCATGGTGTGGGGGATCCATCCTGCCTTGTATCATTGGTTCAGGCTGGTGGTGGTGTCATGGTGTGGGGGATCCATCCTGCCTTGCATCATTGGTTCAGGCTGGTGGTGGTGTCATGGTGTGGTGGATCCATCCTGCCTTGTATCAATGGTTCAAGCTGGTGGTGTCATGGTGTGGGGATCCATCCTGCCTTGTATCCATGGTTCAGGCTGGTGGTGGTGGTGTCATGGTGTGGGGGAGATTTTCTTGGCACACTTTGGCCCCTTAGTACCAATTGAACATCGTTTAAATGCCACGGCCTACCTGAGTCTTCTTGATGACCATGTCCACCCCTCTATGACTCCAGTGTCCCCATCTTCTGATGGCTCCTCCCAGCAGGATAATGCTCCATGTCACAAAGCTCCAATCATCTCACACTGGTTTCTTGAACATGACAATGAGGTCACTGGACTCCGATGGCCTCCACAGTCACCAGATCTCCATCCAATAGACCACCTTTGGGATGTGGTGGAACTGGAGATTCCCATCATGGATGTGCAGCCGACAAATCTGCAGCAACTGCGTGACACCATCATGTCAATATGGAGCAAAATCTCTGAGGAACGTTTCCAGCACCTTGTTGGATCTATGCCACCAAGAATGAAGGTGAAAGGGGGTCCAACCCGGGAGCAAGATCTATGAGGAATGTTTCCTACACCTTGTTAAATCTATGCCACGAAGAATGAAGGCAAAAGGGGGTCCAACCCGGGACTAGCAAGGTGGACCTCATAAAGTGGCCGTTGGGTGTATTTGCCATACATTGTTCTATATATTTATTTTAAAGTTTATTAAGGGAAAAAAAAGTGGAAAGAGAATTTTCTGGGGAATAAACATCACATGACATCGTATGTTGCACAACGCACTGAATTTCTTTCCGTTAGACCCGTTGAGACAAGTTGGGTTCAGGTGGGTTCCTTAGACTTTCAGCTGCTCTGGAATGTGAACGAGATGTGGAAGGTCCTCCAGGTGCCGTACCCCTCATTGGGTTGGGTGGCGGATCTTCTGGCCTCTGATGGGTTAAGCATTCCTGGCTGCATTTGACTGCTAAGCTTCTTCTTGTTGAGAATTAATTGGTCTCGGAGCTGCACGGAATTACCGTCATTAAGGAGGGTTGGAGTCGGTTGGAGTCGGTCGGAGTCTCTGAGGAACACACTTCGGGGACTCTGTGGCCTCATTAGTTTGCACAGTTACAAAAACAAACACGGCTGAAGATAAGATTAGAGTCTGCACACAGAAACCTGATTTTCAGTGGAGCAATCACTGAGATCATCGGTTTCACCAGCCGAAGGGGCCGATCCCTCACTGAATGTCCACAGATCTCTCTCTGGATCTACAGGATCAGGGACCACCATGGCCGTGCTGGGGGACGTGGATGCTACCCATGGCGGCCATTCTTGGACACTGACCTCAGTGCTGCCCGTCATGCCCCAGTTGGTCTTATGGGTGGCACAGCCCTGGGTTCCCACTGCAAGGGGCCACAGCTGGGACAAGGGGTGGGACAGGGAGGGGATTTGGGGGTTGTGCTAGAAGGGGTGGGGGGGGTTGTACTAGGGGGGTGGTTTTCTGTTAGGAAGGGGGATTGGAGGGGGGGAGGATTAGTGTTGGGAGAGGGAAATTTGGAGGGGGAGAGGATTTGTGACGGGGTGGGGGGGATTTGGAGGGAGAGAGGATTTTTGATGGGGGGAGGGATTTGGAGGGGGAGAGGATTTGTGATGGGGTGGGGGGGATTTGGAGGGGGAGAGGATTTGTGATGGGGTGGGGGGATTTGGAGGGGAGAGGATTTGTGATGGGGTGGGGGGGGGGGATTTGGAGGGAGAGAGGATTTTTGATGGGGGGGGATTTGGAGAGGGAGAGGATTTGTGATGGGGGGGATTTGGAGGGGGAGAGGATTTGTGATGGGGGGGATTTGGAGGGGGAGAGGATTTGTGATGGGGGGAGGGATTCTTGTTTGGGGATAATTTTGGCTTGGAAAGGGAATTTATGTTTAGGGGGTAAGTGTGCCGGGGGAGGGGGTGGGACCTTTGCTGGCACATAATGCTCATGCGTGTTTTTGGGGCGCCATTTGGCATTTTTGCCCCGGATGACCTGGATTTTGGTGCTAGATGACCTTATCCCGGTACTGCAAGGGTCTCTCCACCTTATCACCCCGCCCCTTGCAGATACAATGTATCCAATCACCCCGCCCCTTGCAGATACAATGTACCCAATCACCCCGCCCCTTGCAGATACAATGTATCCAATCACCCCGCCCCTTGCAGATACAATGTATCCAATCACTCCGTCCCTTGCAGACACAATGTTTCCAATCACCCCGCCCCTTGCAGATACAATGTATCCAATCACTCCGCCCCTTGCAGATACAATGTTTCCAATCACTCCGCCCCTTGCAGACACAATGTTTCCAATCACTCCGCCCCTTGCAGATACAATGTATCCAATCACTCCGCCCCTTGCAGATACAACGTTTCCAATCACCCCGCCCCTTGCAGACACAATGTTTCCTATCACCCCGCCCCTTGCAGATACCATGTTTCCAATCACCCCGCCCCTTGCAGACACAATGTTTCCAATCACCCCGCCCCTTGCAGATACCATGTTTCCAATCACTCCGCCCCTTGCAGACACAATGTTTCCAATCACCCCGCCCCTTGCAGATACCATGTTTCCAATCACCCCGCCCCTTGCAGATACAACGTTTCCAATCACCCCGCCCCTTGCAGACACAATGTTTCCAATCACCCCGCCCCTTGCAGATACAACGTTTCCAATCACCCAGCCCCTTGCAGACACAACGTTTCCAATCACCCCGCCCCTTGCAGATACCATGTTTCCAATCACTCCGCCCCTTGCAGACACAATGTTTCCAATCACCCCGCCCCTTGCAGATACCATGTTTCCAATCACCCCGCCCCTTGCAGACACAATGTTTCCAATCACCCCGCCCCTTGCAGATACAATGTTTCCAATCACCCCGCCCCTTGCAGATACAACGTTTCCAATCACCCCGCCCCTTGCAGACACAATGTTTTCAATCACCCCGCCCCTTGCAGACACAATGTTTCCAATCACCCCGCCCCTTGCAGACACAATGTTTTCAATCACCCCGCCCCTTGCAGACACAATGTTTCCAATCACCCCGCCCCTTGCAGACACAATGTTTCCAATCACCCCGCCCCTTGCACATACAACGTTTCCAATCACCCAGCCCCTTGCAGACACAACGTTTCCAATCACCCCGCCCCTTGCAGATACCATGTTTCCAATCACTCCGCCCCTTGCAGACACAATGTTTCCAATCACCCCGCCCCTTGCAGATACCATGTTTCCAATCACTCCGCCCCTTGCAGACACAATGTTTCCAATCACCCCGCCCCTTGCAGATACAATGTTTCCAATCACCCCGCCCCTTGCAGATACAACGTTTCCAATCACCCCGCCCCTTGCAGACACAATGTTTCCAATCACCCCGCCCCTTGCAGATACGTTTCCAATCACCCCGCCCCTTGCAGACACAATGTTTCCAATCACCCCGCCCCTTGCAGATACAACGTTTCCAATCACCCCGCCCCTTGCAGACACAATGTTTCCAATCACCCCGCCCCTTGCAGATACAACGTTTCCAATCACCCCGCCCCTTGCAGACACAATGTTTCCAATCACCCCGCCCCTTGCAGATACCATGTTTCCAATCACCCCGCCCCTTGCAGACACAATGTTTCCAATCACCCCGCCCCTTGCAGATACCATGTTTCCAATCACTCCGCCCCTTGCAGACACAATGTTTCCAATCACCCCGCCCCTTGCAGATACAATGTTTCCAATCACCCCGCCCCTTGCAGATACAACGTTTCCAATCACCCCGCCCCTTGCAGACACAATGTTTCCAATCATCCCGCCCCTTGCAGACACAATGTTTCCAATCACCCCGCCCCTTGCAGACACAATGTTTCCAATCACCCCGCCCCTTGCAGATACCATGTTTCCAATCACCCGGTCTCTGCAGATATGGGGCTGACCTATGCAGTGACACGGTATGAGATCAGGCCGGATACACATCGCCATGGTATGTGCGCCCAGCCCGGCAGCATTCCTCAGCCCCCCCCCCCCCACCCTCCACACAGAACGCTTTTGTTCGAAGTCGCCAGGTGAAGAAAATGTTTCCCGTGACGCGACTGCAAGACAAGGAAAAACAAAAAGACATCAAAAGAGATGACAAGGCTGCAGAAGTGAGTGAGATGTGACAACGGCGAGATTCCTGGCATAGCGCGATTCTCCGATACGACTTCAGGTCACATGACGCGGGAATTCTGCGTAAAGGTCTCCCGGTAATCCTCTCTGAACTCCAAACCCATATAAACGACACAAATTAAAGCTCCGCCCACAAACACTGTCATCCAAATGTATTCCTCAACCGTCATAAAGAATATAAATCCACATCGCCTGCGCCTAATGCCTCTGCAAACCCAGATATTACCTTGTAAAAGTAGCATCATCACTGTGCTATACAGAGAGCAGAGCCATGGGAGGGGCCTGGAAGGCTCCACCCACTACAGAAAAATACAGGAAGGGGGCGGAGACAAGACCAGTCACCCTGCACAAGGAGAGAGAGCGGAGCTGTGGGAGGGGCCAGCTGGCTCCACCCACCACAGAAAACTAGAAAAGGGGGCGGAGTCAAGACCAGTCACCCCGCACAAGGAGAGAGAGCAGAGCTGTGGGAGGATCCAGCAAGCTCCACCCACCACAGAAACCTAGAAAAGGGGGCGGAGACAAGACCAGTCACCCCGCACAAGGAAAGAGCGCAGAGCTGTGGGAGGGGCCAGCAGGCTCCACCCACCACAGAAACCTATAGGAGGGGGCGGAGACAAGACCAGTCACCCTGCACAAGGAGAGAGCGCAGAGCTGTGGGAGGGACCACACTGCGTTTTTGACTTGCGTTTGGGGTGTAATTAGCCTGACATTGACAGCTGCTGCAGATGGTAAGCGCGGTGCGTTTTGAACGCGGTGCGGGAATCGTGCACAGAACGCGGTGTGAACTGCCCCTTAGATGTGAATGGAGCCTAGGGGCAGCAAAGGGGTTAATCCCCCCTCCCCCCAGGAGGATTGGGATTATTAGCGGATGGCGAGGAGGGCGGAGTGTTTGTTTAACATCATAGGTGGTGACAGGAGCGCAGGTGTGACAGAGGCCGAGATCCGCCCACATGGAGACCGCTCGGCGTTGGGTTTAAAGGGACACTCCGCATTTCATGCATAGGATTGCTGATCTCGCCGTGCCACGGTGACTTCCGGGCCTCATACACACCGGAGCGCAAATGGCGAATTGTAAGATTTATAATAACATAATTCCGGACCGATTCTTCTGCATCGATAGTTCTGTTATACTTTCAGTGGGTCTTCTGACACAACGCCCATCACTTCTACAGCCGAAAATCTTACCCCCCCCCCCCCCCCACATCTCTGTCCGATAACGCCCCCTTCACCCAGAAAATCGCTGCGATGACAAATGTTTCGGCGTTCTCGTTTATTTCTTTGGTTTGTATCGGTGACACAAAAACGTGGAGAAACAAAAAGCCGAATCTGACCCATTCCACGTAAAACCCCAAAAATGGACAAAATTATTGGCACCTTCTGTATCCATGACCAGGAGCTGACAACCGAAATCACCGACAACCGGGGACAATGGGGACACATGGCCTCCACCTTCCTGTTGGGTGTCCCTGTGTGCCACATGGAGGAGAGAAAGAGCAGCAAAGAATTGTCTGAGGATTGGAGGACAAAGATGGTGGAAATGATGGACAATCTCAAGGTGACAAGTCCATCTCCAGAGATCTTCATGTTCCTGTGTCCACTGTGCGCAACATTGTCAGGAAGTTTTCATCCCATGACACTGTAGCTGATCTCCCTGGACATGGATGAGAGAGAAAAAATCGATCAATGATTGCAACGAAGGATTGGTGGATGAAGAACCTCCATCAACTTCCAGACAAATCCAAGCCGACCTTCAGGCACCGGGTACAACTGTGTCCCCTCCCACTATACGTCGCCATCTGCTTGAAGAGGGGCGCTATGGGAGAAGACCCAGGAGGACCCCACTGCTGACACAGAAATATGCTGGGAGACCCAGGAGGACCCCACTGCTGACAAAGAAATATGGTAGGAGACCCAGGAGGACCCCACTGCTGACACAGAAATATGCTGGGAGACCCAGGAGGACCCCACTGCTGACACAGAAATATGCTGGGAGATCCAGGAGGACCCCACCGCTGACACAGAAATATGGGAGGAGACCCAGGAGGACCCCACTGCTGACACAGAAATATGGGAGGAGACCCAGGAGGACCCCACTGCTGACACAGAAATATGCTGGGAGACCCAGGAGGACCCCACTGCTGACACAGAAATATGGGAGGAGACCCAGGAGGACCCCACCGCTGACACAGAAATATGGGAGGAGACCCAGGAGGACCCCACCGCTGACACAGAAATATGGGAGGAGACCCAGGAGGACCCCACTGCTGACACAGAAATATGGGAGGAAACCCAGGTGGACCCCACAGCTGACACAGAAATATGGAAGGAGACAAAGGAGGACCCCACCGCTGACACAGAAATATGGGAGGAGACCCAGGAGGACCCCACTGCTGACACAGAAATATGGGAGGAGACCCAGGAGGACCCCACTGCTGACAAAGAAATATGGGAGGAGACCCAGGTGGACCCCACTGCTGACACAGAAATATGGGAGGAGACGCAGGAGGACCCCACTGCTGACACAGAAATATGGGAGGAGACCCAGGAGGACCCCACTGCTGACAAAGAAATATGGGAGGAGACCCAGGAGGACCCCACTGCTGACACAGAAATATGGTGGGAGACCCAGGAGGACCCCACCGCTGACACAGAAATATGGGAGGAGACACAGGAGGACCCCACCGCTGACACAGAAATATGGGAGGAGACCCAGGAGGACCCCACCGCTGACACAGAAATATGGGAGGAGACCCAGGAGGACCCCACCGCTGACACAGAAATATGGGAGGAGACCCAGGAGGACCCCACCGCTGACACAGAAATATGGGAGGAGACCCAGGAGGACCCCACCGCTGACACAGAAACATATTGGAAGCCAGATTGGAGTTTGCCAAAACTTACCTGAGGAAGCCAAAACCCTTCTGGGAGAATGTGTTGGGGACAGACGGAACAAAATGGCAGCTTTTTGGTAATTCCATCATTCTACTGTTATCAGATAAAGCAATGAGGCCTTCAAAGAAAAGAATCCAGTCCCTCCAGTCACACATGGTGGGGGGGGGGTCACAGTCCCTCCAGTCACACATGGTGGGGGGTCACAGTCCCTCCAGTCACACATGGTGGGGGGGGTCACAGTCCTTCCAGTCACACATGGTGGGGGGTCACAGTCCCTCCAGTCACACATGGTGGGGGATCACAGTCCTTCCAGTCACACAGGGTGGGGGGGTCACAGTCCCTCCAGTCACATATGGTGGGGGGTCACAGTTCTTCCAGTCACACATGGTGTGGGGTCACAGTCCCTCCAGTCACACATGGTGGGGGATCACAGTCCTTCCAGTCACACAGGGTGGGGGGGTCACAGTCCCTCCAGTCACACGTGGTGGGGGGTCACAGTCCCTCCAGTCACACATGGTGGGGGGGGGTCACAGTCCTTCCAGTCACACGTGGTGGGGGGTCACAGTCCCTCCAGTCACACATGGTGGGGGGGGTCACAGTCCTTCCAGTCACACATGGTGGGGGGTCACAGTCCCTCCAGTCACACATGGTGGGGGGTCACAGTCCTTCCAGTCACACAGGGTGGGGGGGTCACAGTCCCTCCAGTCACACATGGTGGGGGGTCACAGTTCTTCCAGTCACACAGGGTGGGGGGGTCACAGTCCCTCCAGTCACACATGGTGGGGGGTCACAGTTCTTCCAGTCACACATGGTGGGGGGTCACAGCCCCTCCAGTCACATATGGTGGGGGGGTCACAGTCCTTCCAGTCACACGTGGTGGGGGGGTCACAGTCCCTCCAGTCACACATGGTGGGGGGTCACTGATGGTTTGGGGGCACTTTGCTGCTTCAGGCACTGGATGTCTTGGCCGTGTGCATGGCATTATGAGATCTGAAGACCACCAAAGAAATCTGGAGTGCAATGTAGGGCCCGGTGTCAGGAAGTTGGGTCTCCATCAGAGGTCAGGGGTCTTCCAGCAGGACAATGACCCAAAGCAAGCGTCACAAAGCCCCCAGAAATGGTTTCAAAGTGCTGGAGAGGACTGAACTGACCAGCAATGAGTCCAGATCTCCATCCCATAGAGCTCCTGTGGAGAGATCTCAGACCAGCAGTTGGGGAAAGGAACCCTTCCAATCTGAGAGACCCGGAGCAGTTGGGGAAAGGAACCTTCCAATCTGAGAGACCTGGAGCAGTTGGGAAAAGGAACCTTCCAATCTGAGAGACCTGGAGTAGTTGGGGAAAGGGACCCTTCCAATCTGAGAGACCCGGAGCAGTTGGGAAAAGGAACCCTTCCAATCTGAGAGACCTGGAGCAGTTGGGGAAAGGAACCCTTCCAATCTGAGGGACCCGGAGCAGTTGGGGAAAGGAACCCTTCCAATCTGAGAGACCTGGAGTAGTTGGGGAAAGGAACCCTTCCAATCTGAGAGACCTGGAGGAGTTGGGGAAAGGAACGCTTCCAATCTGAGAGACCTGGAGCAGTTGGGGAAAGGAACCTTCCAATCTGAGAGACCCGGAGCAGTTGGGGAAAGGAACCCTTCCAGTCTGGGAGACCCGGAGCAGTTGGGGGAAGGAACCCTTCCAATCTGAGAGACCCGGAGCAGTTGGGGAAAGGAACCCTTCCAATCTGAGAGACCTGGAGCAGTTGGGGAAAGGTACCCTTCCAATCTGAGAGACCCGGAGCAGTTGGGGAAAGGAACCCTTCCAGTCTGGGAGACCCGGAGCAGTTGGGGGAAGGAACCCTTCCAATCTGAGAGACCCGGAGCAGTTGGGGAAAGGAACCCTTCCAATCTGAGAGACCCGGAGCAGTTGGGGAAAGAAACCCTTCCAATCTGAGAGACCCGGAGCAGTTGGAGGAAGAAGAGCGATCCAAAATTCCAGGAGAGAGGTGGAAGAAACTCATTGATGGTGACAGGAAGACATTGATTTCAGGGATCGTTTCCAAGGGGTGTGTCACCGAATATTACATGGAGGGTGCCAATAATTTTGTCCATTTTTGGGGTTCTGCGTGGAATGTGTCAGATTTGACTTTTTGTTTCTCCACTTTCTTGTGTCACCGATACAAACCAAGGAAATAAACATGAGAACGCCGGAACATTTGTCATCGCAGCGATTTCCTAGGTGAAGTGGGGGGTTATCTGACAGAAATGGGGAGGAGGGGGGATAAGATTTGTGGCTGTGACTGTATATGTGATGGAGCCCTTAACACAGAGTCGGGTTCCAGCGGTGGGATGTTTGGAGTGATTCTGTGAGATCGGGGGGGTTCGCGGGGAGAGGGCTGAGACCTTCGGAACCTTCATGAAACTTTTCCATGGTCAGACCTCTCACCCTCCACACTCCGCGCTCCTCCAAGTTCATTATCCCGCTTCGTATTCTCCTGGATTCCTCTTCCAGAATGTTCCCCATCACATGGATGGTGGTCCCGACTCGGCACTCGGCTCGGGAATTTGCTCAGTGGTGGTATTCTAATGTTCCTTAACGTGGAACTAAAGTCTTGGAACTCCTCGGCTCCATGTCTGTGATCTCCCACGCTGGCGCCAACATCTTCTTCCCAGCTTTTTCAGGGTGTGGGGCCTCCAGCGGCTGCGGGGTGATACAAGGCCGGGTTCACACTTGCAAAATTGAGCGTCTTCCAGAACCATGGGGGCGCCATTTATGGGGACCACCCCCAACGCAGGAAGTCAGACATCAGAGCTGGCTTCTATGTTCTTCCCTATAGCAGCCCCCTTCCCACAAGGCAGGCAGGTCTACTGTACTCGGCTGCCTCCAGGACTTCTATACAATGCTATAGTGCCTGGCTGCCACGCTGGAGTGGGGGGGGGGGAGGGGGGACGGAACACAGCAAACTGGTACTTGCGGTTAGACATGTGCAGAACGAAAAAAATGTTGTTTCGTTATTTAAATTATTTTGTTAAATTTGTTCTCGTAATTCGTTTCATTTTCATAGCCAATGGAGAAAAATATCATCTGTTGCATCATTTTTTGCTAGGTTTTTCAGCTTTTTTTTTTAGCATTTCCATCAGCTTTTATTTATTTTTATTATTCATTTTTTATTATTATTATTATTATTATTATTATTATTATTTTGCTGTCATGGTAAGGGGTTAGAGTTAGGATTAGAGGTTAATATTTTATTTATTTACAGTATTTATTTATTTTTTACAGTATTTTATTGTCTAATTATTTATTTATGTTTTGTTTTTATTTATTGTTTAGGGTTAGGGCGTTAATAATAAATGAATAAATAAAAATAAAATAAATACACAAATAAAAAGAATCATAAATAAATAAAATAAATGAATAATATGTAATAATAAATAAATTAACCACTCACCTTAACCCCCTAACCCTAAAAAAAAAATATTATCATTAATAATGAAATAAAAAAAGATAATGTATTATTATTATTATTATTTAATTATTATTATTAATAATGCTAAAAATAATTTATTAATTGTTAGGGTGTTTATTATTTTGTTTTTTTTTTAGGGTTAGCCCTGGTTCACACCGCCGCGATTTCAGGTGCGATTTGGGAACTGAAATCGTACCCGAAATTGGATCTAAAGAGTGTGAATGTCGGTGTCTTAACATACGCGATTTGCTGCGGCGCAATTTCAAAAGTAGTTCTTGTATGACTTTTTCTGCAGTTTGTTGCGTTTTCACAGACATAGACTACAATGGAAATCGCACCGCAAAACGCAAAGGAAAAAGCAAGAAATTGTTGGGAAATCTTCACAAGTTGCAAACAGATCTTCAGAAAACGCGGTGAAATCGCAAACAAAATGCGCTATTTTAAATCGCATCCGGTGTGAACCGAGCCTTAGGGATCAATTATGTATTATTTATTTATTCTATTTATTATTTCTGATTGTTTTTATTTATTTGGGTATTTATTTTATTAATTTTAATTTATTTATTATTTTTTGTCATTTAAACAGAAAAATGCTCCAAAAGTGCGCGACAAAACATGCAAAAACACCCAATTTGAGCAACAAAAAAGCTCCAGAACTTGTTTGAGCTTCAGGCCATGTGGCGTGGAGGTGCGAATCGTCTCCAGGGGGAATAATTGATTTTTTTTCTCTTTTTGGACCTTTAAGCTACAAAATCGCTGAGGTGTAAATGAGGCCTAACAGGAAAAAAAAAAAATTCCTGGGGATGTGGAGATGACAGAGAGCAACAGCGGGGACTTTTCGCCGTTAGGAATGTATACCGGAATAAAGTTTTTATAACTCCCCGAACAGCAATAATTCTGAAAATACTTATTTTATTCGTTTTTATTTTCCGAGCCGCACATTTTATGATCTGTAAACAGCAGAAGTTTGGGAACTAAAAAAAAATAAATAAAAAAAAATGTCCTTACAAGTCCCTGACTATAAATAAGGCCGTAGTCGTGCAGTATTACACGGAGTAATGTAGCGCCCCCTGCTGTCCTACACCTGTCATAACACGCAGGATAAGCCTCCCTTTTTTACGAAGAATTTTCAAACTGGCCATCAGAAATTCCAACATTTGACGATAATTTTCTGGGGCGCTTTGTGACCGAGCCGCACCATATAATCTCAGGGCCACAGAAATCAATTCCTCCGGGACAGCACTATTAATAAAAAAAAAAAAAAAAAGCTCCAGGTACAAATTCAATATTAATTAAATTCATTAAATAAATTAAGTGCAAAGCAATTACCACCATTTCCCTGGACAGAAGATCAGTAGATGGATCCCACTGGGTTGCTTTAGATCATATTTAAAGGGTAACTCCACTTTCTTTGGGAAAATAAATGGAAATTAAAAAAAAAATATATATATATATATATATATATATATAATAATAATAATCAATCTAGTGTATGTGATGGAGCACAAGTTATATTGTCAATGAATGTTACATAATTAGTCTGGCCGAAAAACAACAAAAGTCCATCCAATTCAACCAATAAACTAAAAAAAAAAGTTATAATAACTTATAATTATAATTCTCATTTCCCTGGACAGCAGATGGATCCCATTGGGTTTCTTTAGATCATATTTAAAGGGTGACTCCACTTTCTTTGGGAAAAAAAAATTGCAAATTAAAAAAAAAAAAATAAATAAATATATATATATATATATATATATATATATATATATATAAATAATAATAATCAATCTAGTGTGTGTGATGGCGCACAAGTCATATTGTCAATGAATGTTACATTGTTAGTCTGGCTGAAAAACAACAAAAGTCCATCCAGTTCAACCAATAAACAAAAAAAAAAGTTATAATAACTTATAATTATAATTCTCATTTCCCTGGACAGCAGATCAGTAGATGGATCCCACTGGGTTGCTTTGGATCATATTTAAAGGGTAACTCCACTTTCTTTGGGAAAAAAATAGCAAATTTAAAATAAATAAATAAATACATAAATAAATAAAAAAAAAATATATATATATATATATATAAATAATAATAATAATCAATCTAGTGTGTGTGATGGCGCACAAGTCATATTGTCATTGAATGTTACATTGTTACATTGTTAGTCTGGCTGAAAAACAACAAAAGTCCATCCAGTTCAACCAAAAAAAAAAAAAATATTATATATATATAAATATATTATATATATATAAATATATTATTATATATTATAATTTTAATGTTAATATAATATATTATTAGAATATTATATTTATAAATTAGAATTATAACCCACAATTGTTATGAAAAATTACCTTTTCTTTCTAGCCTTACCTTTAACTTTCTAGAAAATTCAATATGGCCGCCTGGAGGCACTCTGTACTTGGATGGTATACAGACCACCCCCCCAGAAATGTTATTTCCAGCTCTGTGATTGGTTCACTGATTTTCCCAGATGTCTGCACTAAGATACAAGTCAGATTTTGGGCATCCCCTGCAACAAAATTGTCATTTTTGATGAGATCCTCCCAAAGGGAAATCAAATCTGAAGGGATGCAGACCCCGCCACTTTCCTCATTAGAGCCCTGCAGGTGCAGCAGCTGATTGATGATGATAAAGTCCCACTCATTCACATTCCCTCTGCACAGGACACAGAGAAACAAACAGAGATTTCTTCAGAAGAACAAAAGGGAGGAATCTGCAACAAAAGTTTGTCACAATCCCTGAGATGTGCATTGATCACCTGGGGGGGGCGGTGTTTTTTCTCAACAAAAGCGGAGTTGCTCTTTCACTTCCCAGCAGTCTGCACTAAGATACAAGTCAGATTTTGGGCATCCCCTGCAACAAAAATGTCATTTTTTGTGAGATATTCTCAAAAGTAAATCACATCTGAAGGGATGCAGACCCTGCCACTTTCTTTAGAGGGTTTTTTTTTTCATAACAAAAATGGAGTTACTATTTCAAATGCTTTTCTCTGGGGGGGGCAGGCACCTATGTGTGGAGGCAATGAGGCAGCACTGCTGGCTGACCTGAGCCAGGAGGTAATGCCATGGTATGCATGGGGAGGGGGGATGGGACAGGAGCGGTTGTCTTGGGGCCAGGAAGGGCCGGGTGCCCCAACATACCAGTTCCTCCCTTGTCTGTCCCGGCTGTGCGCTCGCATACCATCGCGGAGAACAAAGAGCAGATTTCGCGGTGTGTTAGCTCTTGGCTCGATAAAGTTGATATTCTGGGTGCGTCCGTTTCAGCAGAATCCGCCGGCCACTCCGGTTCCATCAGGAATGCAGAATATAATGAGGACCGCTTTACATCACCTGCACACAGCTATAGAAGGATCATCAAAACACAATGACTTAAAGGGTGACTCCACTGTCATGAAAAAAAATATAGCAAATAAAAAAACAAAAAAAACAGAATCCCTACACGGGTCATATCGTCATTGGATGGTATTAAGAATGACTTTTCCTTTTTCAATCGGCAGCCGCGGTCATTTCCTGTAAAATGCAACATGGCCGCCCGGAGGCGTTCTGTGCACAGATGGTATAGGGACTGCCCCCCCCCCCCCCCAGAAATGTAATTTCCTGCTTGTGTGATTGGCTCACTGATCTTCCCAGAAGAGACATCCCCTGCAACAGGAATTTCAGTTCTGGGGTAATACTCCAAAAGAGAAATATTTCTAAAAGGGATGCAGACCCTGCAACTTTCCTCATCAGAGGAGTGCACCAGGTGATTATAAAGAACCAGACCGTCCCATTAAGAATCAGCCCCTCCCATTCAGAATCAGCCCCTCCCATTCAGGAATCGGCCACTCCCATTCAGGAATTAGCCCCTCCCATTCAGGAATCATCCCCTAACATTCAGAATCAGCCCCTCCCATTCAGGAATCAGACCCTCCCATTCAGAATCAGCCCTTCCCATTCAGAATCAGATCCTCCCATTCAGAATCAGATCCTCCCATTCAGAATCAGCCCTTCCCATTCAGAATCAGATCATCCCATTCAGAATCAGACCCTCCCATTCAGAATCAGCCCCTCCCATTAAGGAATCAGACAATTCCCATTCAGAATCAGACCCTCCCATTCAGAATCAGACCCTCCCATTCAGAATCAGCCCTTCCCATTCAGAATCAGACCCTCCCATTCAGGAATCAGACCCTCCCATTCAGAATCAGACCCTCCCATTTAGAATCAGCCCTTTCCATTCAGAATCAGCCCCTCCCATTCAGAATCAGACCCTCCCATTCAGAATCAGACCCTCCCATTCAGGAATTAGCCCCTCCCATTCAGAATCAGCCCCTCCCATTCAGAATCAGACCCTCCCATTCAGAATCAGACCCTCCCATTCAGGAATTAGCCCCTCCCATTCAGGAATCATCCCCTAACATTCAGAATCAGCCCCTCCCATTCAGGAATCAGACCCTCCCATTCAGAATGAGATCCTCCCATTCAGAATCAGACCCTCCCACTCAGAATCAGCACCTCCCATTCAGAATCAGCACCTCCCATTCAGGAATCAGCACCTCCCATTCAGAATCAGACCCTCACATTCAGGAATTAGCCCCTCCCATTCAGGAATCAGACCCTCCCATTCAAAATCAGACCCTCCCATTCAGAATCAGCCCTTCCCATTCAGAATCAGACCCTCCCATACAGGAATCAGACCCTCTCATTCAGGAATCAGACCCTCCCATTCAGAATCAGACCCTCCCATTCAGAATCAGACCCTCCCATTCAGAATCAGTGCTTCCCATTCAGAATCAGACCCTCCCACTCAGAATCAGCCCCTCCCATTCAGAATCAGCCCCTCCCATTCAGAATCCGTCGGCACAGCACACGGGGAAACAAACAGCTATTTCTTCAGAGGCACAATGCTACCATGTTTGGTGAGTCCCTGCAATGTGCATAGGTCACCCAGGGGGGAGGTTGTTTTTTTTTTTTCCCTTCAGCAAAAGTAGAGTTACACTTTAAGAATTGGATGCTGAGTTGGCGGAAATTGGAGAAGTGGGTCACCCTGTCGGCATGTTTGTTCAAGAAACTGGTCAAAGCTTTAAAAAATCTAATAATTAGCGACTCCTGGGATAACCTTTTCTCCAGGAAAGCAGATAAAGCTGCTACTTGAGATTTAAGGGTGCCTCCAGTTTGAGGACTTCCTGGCCTCCGCTATGGACCACGGCCCTGTGCTGACTGATCTCTAAAGTGGGCTACCCACCCCCATGCACTTGCATCTGTTGTTAGGTGTTCAGCCTTTGGAAATGACCATGGCAGACCCCTCCCTACGTTGGTCGGATCTCTCCACCACCAAAGCACCCTCTTCACCTTTGGAGCGATCCTTCTAGGCGTGTCCAGCGGATCTTGATATGTCCACTTCTGCAGGATGTCCCCCTGGAGATGGCGGGAATGGAATCTGGCCCACTATACTGCTGTGATGGCAGCGTTAAGCAGTCCCAGAACCAACATGGCCACTCTGACTGACACCAACAGGTTGCACTGAACCTGCCCCGGGACCAACTGGATCCTTTCTATTTTCTCCTCCGGAAGGAATATCCTCTGTTGAATGGAATCTATGATATATCCCAGGAACCTTATCCTCTGGGCCAGAATCAAGTTGGACTTTTCCAGATTTAACAGCCATCCCAAGCTTCTCAGATGAGTCGTCTGAAGATCCAACAGCACCTGCGTCCTGGTTCCTGCAAACATGAGTAGATCGTCTAAGTATGGCACCACCGGAATCCCCCTCAACCGCACAGGTTCTAGTGCTTCCACCATGACCTTGGTGAACACTCTTGAAGAAGATGACAGGCCAAAGGGTAGTGCCCTGAACTGCAGGTGCCACATGAACGATCCCAGATTTCCCGCCAGTTGGAGGAACTTCTGAGAAGACTGTGCTATCGGAATATGAAGGTAAGTGTCCTGCAGATCAATAGTCGCCATAAAGTAACCCGCGGATAGCAGCTTCCTCACTGAAAACATTGTATCCATGCGGAAGTGCTTGTACCAAATGGACTTGTTCAGTAATTTCAGAATCAAAATTAGACGGAACTTCCCTGAAGGCTTTTGGACTAAGAAGATGTGTGAGTAGAACCCCCCCCCCCCCAGCCCTCTTGTTCCCTTGGCACCTGAATGATGACCTCCTGCTGCATCAAAAGGGACGTCATTGCTGAGTCCTTGGGAGACTGGTCACACAAAATCTGGTTGGTGGGGTCTGGGAGAACTCCAGGCCAGGGGTGGACTGACCATTTGGAAACTCGGGCACTGCCCGAGGGCCCAGGGTCAGTAGGGGGACCCATGAGATGCCCCTGGTACCTTTTTCGTAGGCTTTTTTGAGTTTGGGCAAGGACACAGGGGCCTCATGATCCCCTATTGCCCAGGGGCCCCATGAGTTGTCAGTCTGCCCCTGCTCCAGGCCGTACCCGAGTCACGATATTTCTGACAAAGACACTTCATGTTGTTTCTTCCCGCAGTGAGAAGACCTGAAGCCTCCCTCCCACCGGAAGAGATGTCATTGGCTCCTGGATGGCTGTTCTGGGGGTCTGAAGAGTACCCCCCTTTACACCGGTTTCTCTGGAAACTCTGGATCTGCTCATTTCTTTGGGCTTGTGAAAAAAGGCGTTTTCTTCCACACTTTTCCCTTCCACATAACTTTCTATTAACCCCTCGCCTACCGGGCACTTATACCCCCTTCCTGTCTACAGGACACTTCTACCCCCTTCCTGTCTACAGGACACTTCTACCCCCTTCCTGCCTACAGGGCACTTCTACCCCCTTCCTGCCTACAGGGCACTTCTACCCCCTTCCTGTCTACAGGACACTTCTACCCCCTTCCTGCCTACAGGACACTTCTACCCCCTTCCTGCCTACCGGACACTTCTACCCCCTCCCTGCCTACAGGGCACTTCTACCCCCTTCCTGCCTACCGGACACTTCTACCCCCTTCCTGTCTACAGGACACTTCTACCCCCTTCCTGCCTACCGGGCACTTCTACCCCCTTCCTGCCTACAGGGCACTTCTACCCCCTTCCTTACCAGGCCAATTTTCAGCTTTCAGCGCTGCCGCACTTTGATTGACAATTGCGCGGTCATGCAACATTGTACCCATGTGAAATTTTGATCATTTTTTTCTCACAAATAGAGCTTTCTTTTGGTGGTATTTAATCGCCACTGGGCACTTTACTTTTTGCGCTATAAATAAAAAATTGCCAAAAATTTGAAAAAAAAAAAAAAGTTTCTTTGTTTCTATTATAAAATTTTTCAAACAGGTAATTTTTCTCCTTCACTGATGTGCGTTGATGAGGCGGCACTGATGGGCACTGATAGGCAGCACTAAAGGGCACTGATAGGCAGTACTAATGAGGTGGCACGGATAGGCGGCACTGATAGGTGACACTGATGATGGGTACTGATAGACGGCACTGACTGGCATCACTGCTGGGCACTGACTGGCGGCACTGACTGGCACAACCGCTGGGCACTGACTGGCAGCACTGCTGGGCTGCACTGGTGGGTGGCACTGGTGGGTGGGCACAGGTGGGTGGCACTGGTGGGCACAGGTGGGTGGACACAGGTGGGTGGCACTGCTGGGCACAGGTAGGTGGCACTGCTGGGCACAGGTGGGTGCACTGCTGGGCACAGGTGAGTGATCTGCTGGGCACAGGTGGGTGGAGCTAGTGGGCGCACTGCTGGGCACAGGTGGGCGGAACTTGCGGGTGGCACTGCTGGGCACCGATCATCAGGGCACTGATCATCAGTGCCCTGATGATCGATGCCGATCCCCGCTCTGACAACTGCCGGTTCTCGGCAGTACTTTCCTCACGATCTGACAGCGTGAGGAAAGTGCAGCCGAGAACCGGCACTTGCATTTCCCTCTGATCAGCGTGTCATTGGACACCGCTGATCACGTGGTAAAAGGCCGGTATGATTGGCCTTTTACCACATCACGTGATCAGCTGTGTCCGTAGGACACAGCGATCACGGAGATCGCCGGGTGCGCACCCCCTGGGGCGCGCAGGAGAGCGCGTTCTGGGAGGCCGTCATATGACGTCCACCCAGAACTGGCCGGCCGCAGTGAAGCCGTCATTCGGCTATCTGCGGTCGGCAACAAGTTAATGTGCTTTGATACGGCACTTTGGGAACATCCAACTTCTTCTGCAATTCCCTTTTGAGGCTTTCCCTCCTTATGGAGGGTGTCAGTGATGGTGTCAGGTCAGCAGTCTTTCCCATGATTGGGATTCCTACTGAACCAGACTGAGAGACCATTTAAAGGCTCAGGAACCCTTTGCAGGTGTTATGGCTGAATGAGTTGATTAGAGTGGGACACTTTGAGCCGAGATTATTCCACCTTTTCACAATATTCTCATTTTCTGAGATTGTGGATTTGGGGTTTTCATGAGCTGTAAGCCATAATCATCACAATGATGACAAATCACGGCTGGAACTATCTTGCTTTGCATGGAATGAGTCTCATATATTAGTGTCACCTTTTAAGTTGCTGCGCTGAAATAAATCAACTTTTGCACGATATTCTCATTTTTCCAGTTTCTCCTGTATATTGATTGGTTTGCATGAGCATTTTATCATCTACAAATTTTGGGATAGACACTGGAATTTTTTTTTTTAAATACTAATGGCAGTGATCAGCGACTTATAGTGGGACTGTGATAGTGCGGTGGGCAATCTGACACTAACTGCCACTGACATCTCCAGTGACACTAATACAGTGATGATACTGTACACTGTCACTGGCTGGGAAGGGGTTAACATCTCAGGTAATCCAGGGGTTAAATGTGTACCTAACAAGTGTTAACGGGTGCTGCTTTTTACTAAAGATCACTTTTTTCCCTCTGTACAGAGCTCTGTGTTGATTGTCAACACAGGGCTCTGAGCTGTGATTGGACACAACTGATCAGCAGGTCGTAGCCATGAATCATTAGCTGGGACCTGCGGACAGGACTCCCGCTTTGTACACTCACAGCGGGTGTCAGCTGGGGGGGGGCGCACATGCCATAAATCTGGAAGCAACACACCGGTACGTCGCTTTGCCTGCACGGGCTGCCCATCTGTAGTACATTGCGGTACGGCGGTCTGCAAATTGTTAAAACGGACCTCTATCCCCACCCACCATCAAAACAATTGATGGTGGATGCCCATCCATCACATACGCCAGGGGTGAGCAACTGTGGCCTTCCAGATGTTGAACTATAAGTCCCATCATGCCTCTGCCTTTGGGAGTCATGCTTGTAACTGTCAGTTTTGCAATGCCTCATGGGACTTGTAGTTCTAAAACAGCTGGAGGGCCACAGTTGCCCACCCCTGGCCTACACCATTTCATAGAATAAACTTTGAAAAACTTTTTTCTCCCTTTCTTCCATGTTTCCCTGAGGGAGTGGCTACATGGCCCCGCCACACAGGTGCACCCTGGGAAGGTCACATCACCACTGCCTTACCTTACCTGATCAGGTGCATTAGGAGATCAGAGTGGCCTATTACTGAAGAACGAGCTGCGCCAAATCACATCCTGCACGAGATCTGGCACACATAACCTGAGGCAGTTCGATATTGAACAACGTCGTGGTGCCCAGAGCATGTACGGTGCATGTACCATACATGACCAGATGGAGCTTGCTATTCTTCAATAACAGGCTGCCCCAATCTTATGTGGTGCATGCGCAAGACCAGTAGTGACGTCACCTGTGGGGTGGAAAAAAAAGAACCGCTCGGCCGAAGCAGCTGGCCCCTGATGATGTCATTTATTTTTTAATATCTGCGTGGGATGGGAGGAGGAGGAGGAAGAGTGCGGCACATTAGCATGAAGGATACAGCAAAAGTGAAAACAAGATTTGAGCTTTCAATGTTTATTATACAGGATATATACTGTATATACAATAATGGGGGTATTATCAGATGGGGGGGGGGGGGCTGCTTTTGAAAAAAAGTATACTTCTTGAAATACACAATTTTCCTTTTACATGAGGACCAGATATTAGAAACATCCCTTACAATCTTTTTATGAAGCGCAATGGAAGGACGCCATCAGACCAACTGGGGATTTTGTGGTCACCAACGTGGCATATATGCTGGAATTATTCTTCTAGAAAAGCCAAAATGAATTTAAACATCTTCATAAGAGTGCGATTTCCGCCAGATAGGAAACACTGGATGGCCATTGGAAGACGATAACACTGGATGGCCATTGGAAGACGATAACACGGGATGGCCATTAGAAGACGATAACACTGGATGGCCATTGGAAGAAGGTAATCAAGATGATCATTAGATTGATGTAAAAGTGTGGGGCCGATGTCAAGAGATGATTTGCTGACAAGTTAACCTCAATACCTCGAAGCCCTACCCACTGGGCCGCATCCTACTCATGAACGAAGGTATGAAATGAGACGTTTACTGGATGGCCAAAAGTTGGACATTTTAGATCCGTAAGAACTATTACAGCACGTTTTCTAGGGCTCAAGGCTCCCTCATTGCAGCTATAACATCCTCCACTCTTCTGGGAAGGCTTTCCATAGGATTTTCAAGGGCGCCTCTGGGAATTCATGCTAGTTGAGAGATCAGGTACTGATGTTGGATGAGAAGACCTGCCTCACACAAAGACCTGGCTGCAAGTGGCATTCCAATCCATTCCCAAGGTGTTCAGTAGGGTTGAGGTCAGAGCTGGAGTTCCTCCACATCAGACAGGTCAGCGATGTCTTTAGGGAGCTTTGTACACAGAGAACAGAAAAGGGTCCTCACCAAACCATTACCACAAGGCTGGAACAGCACAATTATCTACAATGTCTGTATGATGGAGGATTACCAGGACCCTTCACTGGAGACACCTGACCTCCATCATTGGGAGGAGGGGTCATGTACTTTTGGCCATAGAGGTAGGTGTGATGGTCAGGTTTTCATAAATATTTGCTATACAGTGTATATTTACAGACAAACAATTCAAATTTTGGACGTCTGTCTTTCAGGACAATGGTCAGCAGGATAAATTGTCTACAATGCCTTTGAGAAGACCTACCTAGCTGTCAATGTTTCAGTTCATCTCAAAGGTGTTCAGTAGGTTGAGGTCGGGGCTCTGTACAGGACATCAGTGTTCCTCTACACTAAAGTGGTCATCCGTGTCTTTATGGAGATGGCTTTGTACACAGAGGACAGTCATGGGGGACAGAAAAGGGTCTTTATTTATTTCAGGTACTTATATAGCGCCATCAATGTACGCAGCGCTTTACATACATATTGTACATTCCCATCAGTCCCTAACCCTCAAGAAGCGTACAGTCTAAGGTCCCTAACCCTCAAGGGGTGTACAATCTAAGGTCCTAACTCACATTCATACATACACATACTAGGGACAATATAGACAGGAGCCAATTAACCTACCAGCATGTCTTTGGAGTGTGGGGTGGAAACTGGAGAACCCAGAGGAAACCCACGCAGGCACCGGGAGAACATGCAAACTCCAGGCAAGTGGTGCCATGGTTGAGATTCAAACCAACGACCCGAGTACTGCCAGGCGGAAGTGCTCAATTTTTTTTTTCGGGAGGGGTGATGTGCGGGTGTAATTTTCATTTTTTACACTTTTTCTTTTCACTTAACCATGGTTGGGATTTTGAACCCGCGACTCTAGTGCTACCAGGTTTTCATGCTTCACCAAACTGTTACCAAAAAGGTGGGAAGAGCACAATTGTCTACAATATCTTTGTATGATGGAGGATTACGAAGACCCTTGACTGGAGACACCTGACCTCCATCATTGCCAGGGGAGGTCCATATAAATGTGGCCATATCGTGTACGATGACCATTGAGGCCAACAGGTATTTGTTCTACAAGATAATAGCAGGAGTTGCATTAAATGTGTCGACATTCACTGATACATCACTGTCCAATAACTATTGTGCCTTCAGATGGCGGTTATGAATTTTGAGGGAACACAAATGTGTGGTTTTTGGCTACTGCAAAAAAAAAAAAATTCCATTAGTGGTAGGACGGGGTCTCCAAACTACACGGCTTATCGGGCCTGAAGCAAGTGTCCATGAAAGTACCATGACTGGCCGGCAGTAGAGGCATGGGTCTGTGTATCGGGATGAAGAGACAACCAGCCATCGCCTCCACCCCGTCCTCCTGATGGACATTCCTGTATACATGGTGTAGTCTGACGGGCATTCATGGAGAGAGGCGGAGAGGGGGTTGGGTGGTTTATTTGTTGTAAATACTGATCTCGGACGCCGGCCTTCAGATGCCCACTTGAAGGTAGAACGTTAGAGAAAGCCCTTGCCCCAGAGGCACCCATTAACCAAGGGCTACCCCCATCATTGACTGCTGGGGGTCTTTAATTACAGGATAGTTTGATCAATCGCACTCAGATGTGCCCCAATACAATTCATAACAGCCAATCAGAAGCCAAAGCACCCACAAACCCCTCCTCAGCTGTCCACAGAGCACCAGTGATGGGCCCTCATGTGTGGGGAGACCTGGAGGGTTTGGCTGCTTGCTGCTGTTTTCTCTTCTTCATCTCGCGGTAGGCATTGATGACCCGCTCTCGCTCCTCCTCCACCATTCTCTTCCTGGCCATCGACATCGGAGGCGGGATCGATGGAGCGCTCGCTTTGTCCAAGAGCTTCTTCAGGAAGAGCTGTTTTTCTCCCGGCTAAAAAATTAAGAAAGTATGTTTTTAGGGATAATGACCACAAATGATTTAATGAACAATGAAGACAACACATGACGTTATTCAGTACTGAAAGAAAAAAAAAAAAAAAAAAGAAAGGGAGGAGGGGGGGGGAGCGTTCACCATGAACTTGATAAGATGCAGAATTCAGAAAACGAGTATTCATCACAGGGAGTGTCTCAGTGTAAAATATATATTTAAATAGTCTGCTTCAATCCAGAGCCGCCCCCCCCCACAGTGCTTTGTCTCCACAATTTGTTTTGGTTTAACCACTTGAAGTCCAGACCAACTCCAGGCCAATTTTCAGCATTCAGCGCTATCACACTTTGAATGACAATTGCGCGGTCATGCAACACTGTACCCATATGATTTTTTTTAGCATTTTTTGAGACTGATGAAGCTTTATTTTGGTAGTACCATAGTGACACTGTACTACTTGTGATGAAGATTTTTTTTTTTTTTTCCTACACCCTTAAAAGGCTGTAAAAACAATAATTTCTCCTTCTCTCTGGCTGCATTCCTGCAGCCATTGAGAAATACTGTGAGAGCTGTGATTGGTCACAGCTTGTCACATGGTACAAGGCTGTTGTGAATAGCCCTGTACCATGTGACCTCTGTGATCATTCACAGATTTCACACGTAGTAAGCAATGATGTCAGAAGTGACATCATGCTTACTACTATTCATGTGATCACTGATTGGCCAATCAGTGATCACCTGATCGGGATCTCACAGAGAGTTCCTGTACAACCGGATTGCGGTGTTGAGCGCTCCCTGGGAGCAGGGAATGCAGGAGGACATTTATAAACGGTCACCCGCTACTGCACTGCTCCCATCCAGCCCATGTATATAAACGGCCGGACGGGAGCAGTGCAATAGCGGGTGGCCGTTTATAAATGTCCTTCCACATTCCCTGTTCCCAGGGAGCGCTCAACACCGCGATCCAGTTGTACAGGACCTCTGTGTGAGATCCCGATCAGGTGATCACTGATTGGCCAATCAAGTGGTTAATAATGGACCGTATCATTCATCCCACTACCGCTAAACCAGTTGTGGTCAATTTTCTTGATATGGAGGGCCTCAAGCAGGGTGCATTTGCCATGAGGCAAACAAGGCATTTGCCTTGGGCAGCATTTTTCAGGGGGGTGGCGCTTCCCCCCCGGAAGAAGGGACGTCAGTGATATGTCACTTACTACAACAGACTGATGGATACAGTGAGGAGTGAGAGGTATCAGGCCTCCCTGGTGACAGTGCCATCCTCCGGGATCACCACCACCATACACGGCGGAGACCTCTGGGAACACTGTCCTTCAGAGCTGTCTACAGTCTGGCCAGGCGCACTGCATGCTGAGAGTTGTAGTCCTTCCCCAACTCACCACCACCACAGGGGAGAACTACAATCCCAGCAGGCTGTGCGGGGCCGGGGCTCAGCCA